>NC_142034.1:90223577-90358577 GCF_982192425.1 Myodes glareolus
TCAGGGGCACCATCCTCTGTCTGAGCCTCCAGAGCTCTTCAGTGCAGGGACCGAATACCAATCCCACTCCCTTGGCTTTTCTACTGACAGCATTCTGGCTTTCCAATGAGTAGGCTGGAGGCTGGTCCGTCCCCATCTACACCACCTGGAAAACATCACTGCTCTAGCTAGGACACCTAGGCACAAGCTACCTCTCTGAGATGGGAGCAGTTATGGGCGATGATTGGGTGGGTTAACTATTTCTAGATAAAATTTCCAATAGGAAAACTCCTGGGTACCCATAGGCAGAGATGTTACCTCTAATAGACATGTCTCTGCCTTAGTCAGTCATTGGCTGCTGTAACAGAGTCCTTCCTATCTCTTGGGTATTTGTACTTAACAAAGTGTATTTGGATTATGGTTCTGAAGGTTGGGGAGTGTAAAAGCATGGTGCTGGATCTAGCAAGGAGCCCTTCCTTGATTCTTCTTCTTCTTCTTCTTCTTCTTCTTCTTCTTCTTCTTCTTCTTCTTCTTCTTCTTCTTCTTCTTCTTCTTCTTCTTCTTCTTCTTCTTCTCCTCCTCCTCCTCCTCCTCCTCCTCCTCCTCCTCCTCCTCCTTCTCCTCCTCCTCCTCCTCCTCCTCCTCCTTCTCCTTCTCCTCCTCTTCCTCCTCCTCCTCCTCCTCCTTCTTCTTCTTTTTTTTTTTTTTTTGCTTTTTTTAAGACAAAGTTTCTCTGTAGCTTTGGAACCTGTCCTGTAACTAGCTCTTGTAGACCAGGCTGGCCTCAAACTCACAGAAACCCACCTGCCTCTGCCTCCTGAGTGCGGAGATTAAAGGTGTGTATGTGTGTGTGTGTGTGTGTGTGTGTGTGTGTGTGTGTGTGTGTGTGTGTGTGTGTTAACCTCAGAAAGCATCACATGAACATACAAAGCAAGCGTCCCAAGTCGGGTCTCGATTCCTGTTCTTACCAAGCCACTCTTGTCATGGAAACCCCACCTTAATGACTGCATCTAACTCTCATTATCTCTCAAAGACCCTTTCTGCAAGGTCTGAATTTGGGAATTAAGTTTACAACACATGAGATTTAAGAGGCACATGCAAACTCCAGTAGTGGGTGTAGGAATGAGGACACTGCTGGATGTCCTTGTGCCTAAGGCCCCAGGGAAATCAGTTCACTGGCCTCAGTTCCCAGTTACTGCCCCGGAAAGAGGAAACACTAGATCTAGACAGTCTTAGGCTGAGAAGTCTGGGTGGGCGCTGCAGTAAGGTAACCACAAGCACTGCATGGGGCGACATTTATGTTTGAGGGGCATTCCAGTGACCACTGCAGAACACCCGCCTGACCTGAGTACCTCACTAGCCTCCTTGTAGACAGTCATTTTTTGGCCAGTCTCTCTTGCAGCTAGGATGTCAGTGTGTGTCTGAGACATGAGGGCTTAGAAATTGGTAGTATTGAATGGCAGGAGCCGGGAAACGGTAACCACAGCCTTCCTGGGGAAAATACGGGCTACATTCCTGACTCTGGGCTTTGTTTCTGGTTTTATCTGGTGTTGGCAAGAACAGGAGCTGAGTCTCTGCCACTTCCCCACCACCCACTTATCATTTTAGTGGTTTTCAAAGAAGGTAGTTGTTTCAAAGAAAGTAGTTGGGATCCAGCTGCCATTGCCCCTGAACAGAATGGATGAGTAATTTATTTCATCACTAAGTAAGGTCCCTGCTGGGCTCCTCCCATCCAAGACTATTTAGAAAATAGCAGAGACTCTGTAGAAGCAGCTGATCCCACCTCATGCAGCCCACCCCAGTACCTTTTGTTTGTTCCTCCTAACGGGTGGAGACAAGGGTGGAGGTCTCAGGAGCTAGTGATTGCCAATGTTGCCCTATTTGGGCCCAGGAAGGGGCTGGGAGCCAGGAGCCAGAATAGGTGGGATCCTCTGCAAACATGAAAGAGTCCATGGGATTATTGGGATGACAGGCTTTGATGGGTAGGTCACCAGATCTAGGGAACAGGAATGGTTTAGACAATGTCACCTCCTAATAGGAAACTCATCACTGCAGAGAAAATGACAAGCATGTGACTTGCAAGAAGGCCTACTCAGTACTGCCTGACTAGAAGGACTTGATGGATGGATGGACGGACAGATGATGGATGGATGGATGGATGGATATTTGATGGGTGATGGATAGATAGGTGGATTGATGAATAGATGAATACTGGATGCAATGGATAGACAGATGATGGATGGATGGACAGATGATGGACAGATGATGGATGGATGGATGGATGGATGGATGGATGGATGGATGGATGGATGGATAGATGTATGGGTGTGATGGATGGATGGTTGGATGGATGTTGGATAGATAGATGGATTCATGGATCAACGAATAGTGGATAGAATGTATGGAAAGAGGATGGATGGATGGATGATGGATGGAGGGTGAATGGTCAGATAGAGTGCTGAGTGCTCATCAATATGTTCCTGTCCAGTGCAGTGAGACTTATGGACTGGTTTAAGTCCCATAAGTACCTCCACTCAGCCCAGGTCAGAGAAGCAGGGGGCAGGTGAGAACTGCCTAGCTTAGAGCCACTGTAAGTCTTGAAACCGAGATGAGATATGGCCTAGGAGACAAGAAGTCTCTAACCAGAGGGGCAAGTGTGAAGTATGAACGGGCTCACAGGGAGGGGAGGCATGTCCCAAGGTCAGGGGACCCATCCTGGAAAATATCTGTATTCTGAAGGGGCAAACAGCTTCACAGGAAGGAAGGAAGTGTGGTGAGAAGGAAGGAGGAGAGCAAAAGACTCCAACACTGTCTGAAAATGTCATTCCCGGTCTGATCTTGCCCCCACAGGCCCAGAAACTGAGGCTTGGAGGAAGCCATTCCAATTGGTGCTTGGGTCAGACAAGAGTGTCCCTGGAGGCTGCTTCCTTTCCCTGTCCAGGGTAGGACATGAGCAAAGGCAGCTTCTAGTGTGGGTGAGAGGCTGAGACACTGAGATAGGATCAGATGTGGGCTCCTATAGAGTGTGACTGCAGGCAGATGGCTTCCCTCTGTGAGCTTCTCGTCTATGAGCAGGGCAGGTGCTCGGCTTGGTGTGACAATGGCTGTCAACTTGCACATGCAGAAGACAGCAACTCAGTCTGTAGCAGGCTCCAGTCCTAGCCGGCCAGCAACCTGGCTCAGCAGCTGCATCGTGTGCAGTGAGGTCGGGGGTCCCTGAAGGGACATCAAGTCCCTGGTACACAACAGGCACTTTGAAGATGGTAAGGGGGGTGCTGATGTCCCTACACAAAGCCCTATGACACCATAATGGTCACCAGGTCTTGGTGACTGACCTTTGACATTCTCTTTATCAAAACTTGCAACAAAACTGGTTTTGGATAGCATGTACTATGCACGCATTAGCGTGTCTTAGTGTGGTACTCAGAACGTGACTGGAGGGTGCGCAGGTTCCATTTACCTTCACTCGTGTGCCCTGTTCCCGTCTCCCGTAACCACTCCTCTCTGCTCAGGCCACCTCTTTTTAGCCTGCACAGGTGAGCAAAGGCAGGCGGCATTATTACCTTTCCTTACCTGCACGGGCTAAAGGAGCAAGCAGCAGAGACTGGCAGAAGTAGATGACCCCACCTCCAGTTCTACCCACTTTGCCCCAATTAGATAATTGCATTCCTCTTTATGGCTCAGGAATTTCATTATGTACATATAGCACATTGTATTTACCCCCCCTCCCCCCCCGCCAAGGATTGACAGGCACCTGGGCTGGTAACATTGCCTTAGCTATGAAGTGTGGGCATGTGCACAGGCATCCTTCCCAAGTGTCTGGCACACTGCTGACTTTCCTCAGGATGCAGCTCGAGGTGGGGTAGCTGGGTCGTGGTAGATGCACCTTTAGGTTTTGCAGGAACCTTCAGCTCGTCCTCCGTGATGGCTGTGTCCACTTCCATTCCATTCACCAGTGTGTGGGGTTTCTCAGAAACAGCTCCATATCCAGAGAGAAGGCTGAGGAGACACAGGGCTTCCCAGGTAGAACAAACAGAACCAGCTCCACAGATGTCATTGTCTTCCTGCAGCACTCCAGGCCCCCGGGTTGTGCTTCACGGGGCTGATTACAGAGCATCCAGGTAACAAGGAGCAGGCTCGCATTAGGGATGCAGTTACTCCATCTTCCTCCAGGGCTTAGCACAATCTGACGCCGCTCTATGCTCCAGAACTCCCCCCCACCCCCGGGCCTGGAGACCACCTCTTCATTATCTGGGCAATTCCGGTGATCTCAAAGGCTAGAGCTGGTACCTCGGCAGCTGGCCACAGGTGTGTGTCCTACCCATCATCCTTTGGGACATTCCAACAAGCCACAGTGTACCGCCCCTTCCCAGCCCACCCTCAGGGTCCTGGCTTGTCAGTAGTATGGTACAGTGGAGGCAGCCAGCCCTACTCTACTGGGGTCCAGCCGAGCTTAGAGCCCACCTCTGCCTCACAAGAGCATCTACATTGAGAGCACACACCTGTATCAAGGGTCCTGGAGCCTGTGTCTGCTTCTAGAAGGGGGGAATAAATGCAGGGGGTACAGACTCACATGTTCCCCAAGTACCTGGGCTGCAGACCATAGTGACTAGCAATTCCCCTCTCTGTGTGTCCCCTGAGTCTCTCCCTGTGTCTGCCCTGTCTGGTGAAGCTTGAGGCCTGGCCTGCAGGGAGGCCTGGGAAATTTGAGGAGGAGAAAGCGGTTCTCTCCTATTGCAGCCTGGGCAAACTCCCTCTCCCACTGGGCTCCTCTCATCCTGTGCAAAGACTCTGTCTGATACACTAGCACCCAGGATGTGACCTGAAGTAATGACCACACCTGTGTGACAGAAACCAAAACCAGTAAATGTCAAGTCCCTCTCTTGAGCCCTAGCCCACAGAGGGGCCAGCGTCAGAGGTGCTTTTCCTCCAGATCACCAGGGCGATGATGGTAGTCAGTCACCGGAGCTGACAAGCAGGTAGAGAGGAAGAAATCCATCAGGCTGATGTTAGAACCCCATCTCTGCACTTCACAGCTCTGTGGCCTCAGGCAGGTCACCTGACCTCTGTGAAATGACAAATGGAAATGGTATCACTGATGCCACCGTGACGGCCACAATGGCGGTTCAGTGGGTCAACCAAAAGAGCAGCAGCTGCACAGGATAGCCCTCCCCAGCATCCCCGGCCTGAGATGGAAGCTGCTTGGGGTCTGTGCCTGGATTCAGTCTGGTAGAGGCCTTTCTGCTCCCTCTTCTTCTGTGAGTTCTGTGGAGTCATTCTCCATTGAAATCAGGAGAGCCAAAGCCATCCTCCTGAAGGGGAAGTCACTTGCAGATTAGGCCTCTCCCGGACAAGTTCTAACAAGCAAAAGGGAGCAACAAACTTGGGGTGGTGTGGGGCGCCACCTGGTGTCTAAAGAGGACATGGCAGATTTGAGCAGACTGAGTCTAGACTGGAAGGTTATTGAGTCACCTCTGCCCTGGGGAGGGAACACTACTGGCTGTGCAGATAATACATAGACAAGGAGACAAGAATGTAACTGAGTCTGTCAGGAACCTCGCTGAGCAGGGCCTGCGGAAACCCAAAGACGCCGGGCTCCATGGTCAGCTCTTCAGGACAGCGTTTCAGATCTGAGAGAGTGAGCGTTTCAGGCAGATCAGCCAGTGCAGAGGCTGGAACAGCATCACCATCTCCTCAAGAACGCAGCACCATGACTGCTGACAGAGCATGCCCGTTCTGTCTTGAGCGATGAGTAACTTAGGTCCTGTGTGAGCAGCATGCCGCTACTGCCTTCAATACTGACGAAAACAGTGTGTGTGTGTGTGTGTGTGTGTGTGTGTGTGTGGGTGTGGGTGTGGGTGGTGTGTGTGGTGTAAGTGTGAGTGTGGTGTGTGTGTGTGTGTGGTGTGTATGTGGTGTATTGGGTGTGTATGTGTGTGTGTGGTGACTGTGTGGTGTGTGTGTGTGTTATATGTGTGTGTGCCTGTGTGTTTATGTGGTCTGAGTGTGTGTGTGTATGTTTATGTGGTTTGTGGGGGGTGTGGGGGGTGTTTATGTGGTTTGTGGGGGAGGGTGTGTTTATGTGGTTTGTGTGGTGTGTGTGTGTGTGTTTGTGTGATTTATGTGTGTATGTCTATGTGGTTTGTGTGTGGTGTGTGACATGGTACTTCCTCAGGCATCTCTGTTAGGAGTTGCAGCACTGGCCGGTCATCTATAAGCCACAAACTGTCAGATAACCTGCTTGGAATCCAGCTCTGTGACATGCCGTGTGGCCTTAAGCATGTTGCTTCATCCCTCTGACATCATCATCATCATCATCATCATCATCATCATCATCATCATCATTATTATTATTATTATCTTCCTTCTCCTTCTTCTGCTGCTTCTGCTTTTGCTTCTTCTTTTTTAACATAAGATGATCTGGAAAGCTTATTAAGGTTGGTATTTCAAGGGCTCAAGTCTCTTAGATATCTTCACACTACCTCTCCAGAGGTGACCCCCTTACCTTCTGTCCATACAGGCCCATGCCCACGTCAGCACCTGAAACATCCTGCACACAGCCATTTTCCTCCTTGTAGTCAGAACCCTCCAAGAGGTAGAAGGGGCACCCCAGCTTCCCAGCTTGGAACAGGGGCTATCCCCAACACTCCCCTAATATGGTGGTTCTGGGGTCATGCTGGCAGGGTGTCTAACACACATCCCAGACCTCCAAGTGACAACTTTCCATCTTGGATTTATTTGCATTTGTTAGGGAGGACCGACTGCTGGTCCTCCCATGTCCTATACTAGCCAGAGCTCAAGCAAGAGGAGAAAACAGTGTTTAGGGGGCAGAAGGTGAGGTGTGAGCATTTTCCCAGAGCCTTACATGCCTTGCACACATTCTTGACACACACAACCCATCACCTCACTTTGGCCAGAGGAAGACTGAGGCTCACAGGCATGCGGCCACCCATCTGACATCAAGGCTTAAAGGGACAGAGCCAGGATGGCGCAACCACCACATATACTCGGAGTGAAATGAGCAGAAATGGAAACACAGTGAATCAGAACTGTGTGCGTCCCAGCCACATCCCATGCACACGTACTTAGTGAAAACGGGCGTTGTCCTCTCGGGAACCACCAGCCCAGTTGTGACACTCCAGAGCTGTCCCTTCCTCCCAGCTCTCAGCATCCAGCAAGGTTTCCCATCCAGAAGCAACCACCAACAGTGCACACACCCCCTGACTCTCCCCCGGGTCACTTATCACTTCCGGAGCCCCTTGTACTCCCTCTGCCCCAGTGTCTGCCTGACTCCCTTTCAGCCTGGGACTTCTTGAAATCCCTCAGGCGTTACTCTTTTTCACCCAAGAGTTTTACAATCACTCTATGAAATCGTTATAGAACTCATTTACTGATAATTGTACATTTTTTTTCCAGAACGAATCTCTGCTATACATTTCACTTTACCATGTATTTAAAAAGGAAATCAAGTTTGCATGCTGATGAGATGGACGTGTGTCTTTGTATTTACACAAAGAATTAAATCATGGCTGAGTAGTCAATACTGCAGGACACCGCATTAGAGATTTGACAGGCACATTTTATTTTATAATCGTGAGTGCAGAGAACATGCCTTACAGGAAATATGTATACAGTGGAGAAGTCTGTGTAGGGTCCTTTCAGGAAACTTTTGAGAATTCTCTCCTAAGTGTAAACCAAAATTCACTGAGTGCTTTTTGTTTTAGATACTCCGGCCGCAACTTGTACAGCAAGTTTTGAAGTCAAGAACTCTAGCACAGTACAATCCAAAGATAATACCAAACTGATACTTATATGCTGAGGAATGACAGTAGGAAAATATTAAGACTTTTTTTCCCTGTAATCAAACAATTATGTTTCCATGAAGCGGAAACAGTGTAAGAAAAAAGACCCATTGCAATTCGCAGCAGGCAATCATCTCGGAGGCATGCAGCATGCGCAGTGCAAGCATGTATTCAGAACACAGGCCTCTACATACTTTCTGCGTCTCTCTGCTGGGTTTTGCATTTGTCTTTGGTCGGTCTGTGCTCAGAAACTTATATATGTGGGTGATTCCCTCACTCACCAATAGCACTCCACATGGGGCCACAAGTCACAGTTTAAGAAGCTCGGGTGTGGTCTGACTTCAGTCAGTAGACAATGTCAAGCAAGAAAGCCCATGCCCGCCCTTGCTCAGGATCCTTCTACTGCTTTCTCTCTCACTCAGAGTGAAAGGCACAGGCCCCATGCTCTCCTCGACACCCACATTCCCCAGCACCTCCTCTCCACGGCTCACTGCTTTCACCCCGTGCACCTTGGCCTCCTTGACAGCCCAGAAATGAGAATCTGTATCCCTACCACGGGGCCTCTTCAGATGCTGGGACCATCACCAGTGCATTCTTCAAATAGGTGGGCTCCCCTCCCCGCACTCTTGTTGCCCCCGGCTTTCACATTATTTAACGTAATATCTCCTCCCCCGTTGGCATAGCTCCTTTCAGCCCCCTCCCTTGCCCTTTCCTAGATGAACATGCTCTGCCAGGGCTATCAGGCCATGCAGTTTGTCCTCCTGAGTGTCAGCCCCAGAATGGCGGGCTCAGAACAGACATCCCGTGAGTATTTGTTGAACTCATCGACCCTCATATGACAGCCTGGGACTCTGGAAAAGACCTACATGTTCTTGCTCATCTTAGTTGAACTCAAAGCAGAGAGAAGTATCCGGGAGGTGAAGAGGGCTCTGGGGAGAAGTGCTTCCCTGAGGGATACAGGCTGGGCTCAGAGGTCTCCCAGATTACAGCGTGCGCGTCCTAGAGCAGACAACCACTAACAGGCCTCAAAGACCGAGACCGCCTGTTCTAGGAGAGGCAGTCAGGTGACTTCAGGTCAGGAGAGTGGGGAGGAGGGTCTAGGCTTCCCTGCCCTGCTGGCGGCTTTATGCAATCCTGGTGCCGATGCTCGATCGTGCCTTAGCCCACATGCCTAGGGTCCTGGAGTCCTCCCTTCACAGCTGCCAGTTGGAGTGGTCCAAATGCACACGGGATGAGCGATGCCTCCAGAAGTACCTGGTAGAGCTCCCAAACTCACACCTTTGATGTTAGAGGCCCAGATCCGTCAGGCAGTTTGGCTTGACAGCAATGGGAAAGAGTCTATTTTGCTATTCTGAGTGACAGGTTCTAAAACCCTTATTAGCAATCATTGCTCTGGGTGTAGAGGCTGAGGTTAAAGGTGACAATGAAGTGCTCTGGGCGCCTCTCCTACACCTTCCTTCTCCTCCCATTGGCCAACCCCTCCAGTATCCTTTTCGTCCCGGTCCTGGTGCCCAAAGTAGTAGCTCCTGGAGACAGACCATATAAACCGCCCTCTTTCTTCAGCCCCTGACAACTCACGCAACTGTTTGTCATACTAGGATGTCAGGGCCTGCAGGTGTCCTGTCCCCTAAGGAAGCATCCAGGGAGCCTCCAAGAAACCTGTCCCTTGACTTCCAACACCCTGCTCAGCTAGACATGCGCCAAGTCCAGTAATGACCAGCAGAGGGCAGCAGCAGCCTGGAGAAGGCGCTGAGGCTCGGGCATAGAGGATCACGGTCAGGTTTCTCTGGGGTCCAGCACCTATGCTGCACCTGCAGCCTACTGTCCTTCTGTTCTTCTAAGGATTCCACCCGAGTTCTCTTCAGCTGAGGTCTGTGTCCATGGTTGATGCTGCTACTGACATTGTAAGAAACCCAAAGCCTTCTGCTCAGAAGATCTTTAATTCCTTCCAAACTGACAGCCAACTGTGTTTCTCCAGCAATGACTGGTGACAGCCGTCTAGGGTCGACTTGGGTAACCTCATCCACACTATACCAAAAACAAAAGCTTAAGAGTTGGCCCTATTTAGGAGTTCAGCCTTGTAAATGAGAGTCGATTTTGAAATAGAATTGGCACTTCGTAAATCACTGCTACATATAAAACTTCAATCTGTTGGAGTCCTCTTAAATGTTTGGCTGTTATTAGTGAGGGGGAGCTGTTGCCATGGCACCCATATGGAGGCCAGAACACAAATTCTGACAGCTTTTTCTCTCCTTCCACAGTGAGTTCTGGGGCTTAAACTCAGGTTCTCAGGCACACATAGCAAGTGCTTTTACACACTGAACCATCTCCCAGGCCTCAGAAGGAAAAAAATAACAAAAACCACACACACACACACACACGCATGCACACACACACACACACACACGCATGCACACACACACGCATGCGCACACACACACACGCATGCGCACACACACGCATGCACACACACGCATGCACACACACGCATGCGCACACACACACTTCCAGGTTATTAGCAGTTGAGGACAGGACTCGGGAGCCAGGCTTCTTCCTGCGTGTGGACCCTATCTCCTCCACTATCTAAGCTGCTGTCTTCATCCGTGTTCTGTTGCTGTGAAGAGACACCATGACTACAGCAACTCTTGTAAAGGAAAACAGTTATTTGGGGCTGGCTTACAGGTTCAGTTCATTATCGTCATGGCCGGGAGCATGGGCAGCATGCAGGCAGACAAGGAAGGTACTGGAGAAGTAGCTGAGAGTCCTACATCTAGATCCATAAGCAGCAGGAAAAGAAGCTGACTGACTTGGGTTTTTGAAACCCCAAAGCCCACCCACCCCCAGTGACATACTTCCTCCCTCACGGCCACATCTCTTTATCATCTCAGGAGTGCTACTCCCTGATGACTAAGCATTCAAATCTGTCTGAGCCTATGGGGGCCATTCTTACTCAAACCCTCTCAGTTGCCTTGGGCAGTGACGGAACTCTCTAGGAATCCAGGTGGATGGACAGGGTTTGTGCTCTGGGCAGTGTTAATCACTGAGCCACCTGAGGCTTCTGAGGTTGCCCGTCCTGTGGTTCCAAATCACCTGTGGAGTCTTCCACCCCTCCTCTCCCAGGCCCCCAGTCACACTAAACCAAGAAGTCAGGCGCGTCTTAGCAGAGGGCTCCTATTTGTGGGTCAGATCCCTTTCTGTGCCTCAGTGACTCAGGGGTGGGAGTAGGGGCAATGTTTAGTGGTGTGTAGTCAAACCTCCTTTTCCGTCTATAGACAAAGTTGTTTTGAGGAATATAGAAGTTCATTCCTCTCACACATGAAAGGGGTTAGGAGGTGGTTGGCACTGATCTGGTGCAGCAACTTCTTGAGATCTTGGGTTATTCCGTCAACTCCTGGCATCATTCATGGCTGTCTTTCATGGTCCAAGATGGTTGCTAAGGCAGCCATTTCCCCAGTCAGGAGCTGGAGTAAAGCTAGCAGTCGTCCATTCCAGAGAATTCCAGGAAATGGGATCAACATGACTCGTTATGGAACTGGGGAACAGAGCAGTGTCAAAAGGGACTCATGTAGTTGGTATGAGAACCAGGTTCATCACATGAGACACAGACCATGGTGTAATAGCCAGAGCATGGTGGGCAGAGATTCATGATGTTTATTAGCATATAATAGCATACAGTGTAAGAAGGCATTTAGGAAACAGCACTGCCTAAGTCAGCATGGTGTAAGAGAGACAATGACAAGTTGTGGGACTGTGATTAAATCGAAGTGGCTGTGTACCAGAGCCGCCATCTTGAATTGAGGACATTTGTCTTACAGTTTTGACTCTGTGTCCCTGCATGAGGGATGCTATTCCCAAATTCCAGGCAACTGTTGACTTCAAGTGAGTCCCATAGAGCAGACTGTGGACAGAGAACTTTTTCTCCCAGCTCTCAGAGGTTGTGACAACAGAAGAGTCATTATTCCACCTACACACAAAGACAGGGACTATAACCTGAGGGGGACAGTTTGGTAAAATCTCCCGGTGTGCACCAGGCACGTCTGTATACTGGGAGAGGTTTGGTATGGAGAATCCCCAGCTCTGACTTTTGTAGCATCCCAGCACACTCTCTAAGCTGGAGAACTGTGAAGCTCAGCCTGGGGACCTCAGACAAGAGGAAACAAAGGAAAAGGTAAGCCTGGCATAGGATGGACCGAGACTGTTTCTGAGCAAGTGGGGCAAGGATTGTCTTCCAAAGGAAAAATAAACGCCACCCGGTGATGCTCATTCCTTTTGGCTGGTACTTATGCAGAGGATTTTATAACTCAGCAATGGCTTGTTACTAAAAAGTGAATATACCTTGATATTGATATTCCCTCACACACACAAAAAACAATCAAACCAGATGCATCCCTACCAGAAACACCTTCTTGCTGTGGTTGTTTGGTTCCCTCTACCCAATGACTGTTGCCCTGTACCCTGGGGAGAGCCTCTTCTCCGACCCTGCCCCGGTGTCTCATGATATCTCTCTCAGGCTGTTGACTTGGTCAAGGTCAAGACTGAGAGAAACATGAGACAGCCCCTGTTTGGCCCCTGCCCTGATGGGAAGTGCTCTGCCAGATCCAAATTAGCTTAAATTCAAGGGGTTGCACCAACTCAACTCCAGAGGCTATGCTGGTCCCAGAGGGATGTGGCTGTCACCCTTCTGTGTTCTCTCTTGCAGGTAAGTCAGGTTCGAGCAGTCGAGAGGGCTGTGCGATGCCACATTTGGCGGTGTGGGAGCCCAAGTCGCCACAGTAAGACATCATGGCTTCATAGTATTTCTTTGCTGGGGCGAGTGTCAGTACGGGCTTCTGTCCCAGGGGAGATTTTGCCGGATCTGGAAGGTGATGCTGAGCCTAGGGGGTCCCACTGAGGGTCCCTGGCTTTGGCTTGGGGAGACAGAGGGATGGCTGGTGGCCTCTAGTACTTGGCCCCGATGTCTGTGCATGTGGCTTGCACTGGGCTGCCTGCTCCATTGCGGGGTACGGCATCTACTCACAATCCACCACATTGACTCTGAGGAGCTTCTTTGGGCAGCTGCAGGTGGCTGAGACCTCCTGGCGTGGAACGGAGGGGACAGGACATTGTCTGAGGCCTCGTCAGCCCTGCTCTGGAAGGCCCTCATCCTCAATGGCATGCAGCCTCAGCCGTTCCCAAACTCACGGCATCTCACCAGCCATGTCACTCCCTCTGGGTTCTGTCTCCCTCTCCACCACCTTTCTCACTCATCACCTCACGCCAAGGTTCCAACCAGTCGGGACAAGCTTTAGGCTCCGGTTACCAGTGTGGAAGGGGGAGAGAGGGTTGAACTGTGGCGTATTTTGTAGGGCCAAGTTTCCGTGTGACATTTGACCGCTGACACTGAAATGTCAGAGGCATAGGGTGCACCTCCTAGGCACAAGGAATGTTCAGATGTGTGCGTATGTGTGACCCAGGCTTTCTCCAACTTTCCAGAAGTGGGTCTAACCCATCTTTCAACCTATGTTCTCTGTGAACAATAGGTTCAAGACCCTGGTGTGGACCAGAGGCAGACTGGAGATGTGTTTTGCATAAAGGGGAAGAAAAATGTCCTTAAAGCACTGTGCAGATTCTTTCCCTCATATTTTAAGGGAAGAGGACATGTCCATCACTGTTCCCAAGGGCTGTTTAAAGCCTACAGTTTGGAGTGTTGCCCTCAAACCTTAAACAGTTCTTTGGGGCCTCTCGGCAGTGATTATAGATTAACAGGATCTAGTGCTGGGGGCATGGGGAGGAAGAGCTCAGGCCTCAGGTGTGAACAGGGTCTCTAAGCATTAGGGGTTGGCTATGAAGCCCTGAGTCAAGCCCAGCCCTACTGCACAGCTCCCTTAGGAAGAAGCAGCAGTGATCTTTCCGGCTGCGAGGCCATTGCGATTGTTAGGTTTGACCCAAGGCTTCTATCACTGACTCTAGTGACATGAAGCCATGGGCCAGCATTCCTCAAGGTGTGGGCATTAGACCATCAAGCATTAGACCCTTGGGTCCTCATGGGACATTCATAGCTCTGAGAGCAGGTTAGGGAGGACCCTCACCATTACCAGGTCACAAATAAGCCTCCAACCTGGCTTTGGATGGAGATTGAAGAGGACGAAGAGCGAAGGGGGCATCCCGTCAACAGTGGTCCAAGAAAGCAGTGGTGGCTAACGGAGATTTCAGACCAACGAGGGGAAGTTATCAGAGATAAAAGGTAGCGTGCCACGATGATGAGGGCTCGGCAGACAAAGAAGGCAAAGACAGATGCTCACTGAGGAGGTGTGCCCAACAACAGAGCACCAAAATGCGTGGGGTGGAAGTGGGTAACACGAGAAGCAGCAAACCCACTCTTCCAGCTGGAAACCTTAACGTCTGTCTCCCACAAATGGCCAGATCCCTTAAGAGAAACCAGAGAGGGGCGCAGTTGAATTGAATGATGCTGGGAGTAATTACACCCAGCTGGGAGTAATGGACTGCCAGGGACCACTTGTCTCACGCAAACAGACTTCCCACTCTTCCCGCTCACATGAAACAGGCATGAGATCACATTCTGGGCTTTAAGACACATCTTGACACATTGAAAAGAATATAAATCATATCACGTCTGTTCCCAAACCAGCCTCGAATTAAACTAAAAATCAATAGCAGAGAAATCCTGGAAGATCCCTAAATGCTCAGAGATTAAACAACACTTCGCCGGATAGCACACAGGTCCAAAAGCAAAGTCTCAAGAGAAATCTACCGCTGTTTTGAACTAAAGGGAGATGAAAACACAAGTTATAAAATGCTCACAGCACAGCAAAGGCGATGGTTTGAAGAGAATTGGTAACATTGAGTGTGGCTTAGGAAAAATAATTAAATATCAATACTCTAAAAGAGCAGAAAGAGATAATAAAAATTAGATCATATATCAGGTAAATTGGAAACAGGAAGTCAACATGAGAAAATTAATAAAATCCAAAGCTGATTCTTTGAAGAGGCTAGTAAGATCAGTAAGCCTACAGCCCGGGAAGCAGGGAAGAGAGGAAAGGCACTGGTTGATAACATCAGAAGTGATTCCCTACAGATCACATCATATAATAAAGATGAAAGTATTGTAAATAGCTCCATGCCCACAGATTATATAAACTATCTGAAATGGACTGCTTCTTTAAAAGATACAAGTCAAAACTCGTGTACAAAGATAAGCGCAACATGAATTAACATTTATAACTGTCAAGAAACTGAATCAAAAAGCAACCTTGCAAAACAGAAAACAGCCAGTCTAGATGGGTTGTCTGACTAATTCCACTGTTTAAGGGAGAAATTAAGCTCCTCTGCTCCTTTTCAGAATATAAATAAAGGAAAAACATTTCTTGTTATCACCGTAACCTTAACATCAAAACCAGACAGGGTTATTAGCAGAAAACTACAGTCTAGTATCTTTCAGGCAGGCAGATAGCAAAACATTAATAAAATGAATCTAAGGAAGTGTAAGAAATATACACTTCAATAAAATGAGACTTACTCCTGATGTGTAAAACTGATTCAACTACCAAAAATCATTAATACAATCCACCACATCTACATAACAAAAGTATATCAATACATGTGAAAAAAGTATTTGACAAAAATTCAACATCTATTCATGATAAACCTGAACAGGCTAGGGATAGAAGGAAGATAAAGAAAATCTATTTAAAAAATTGTAACATGATTAATATCATATTCGTATTGAGAAGCTAGATGCTCTCCTGCCAAGGTAGAGAGCAACCTAAAAATGTCCCCCCTCACCACTCCTTTCCCACGCTATGTTGGAAACCTGGCCAATGCAGTGGGGGAGGGGATAGAAAAGGGAGGGTGCAAAGGAGAAGTCGCAACCATCACTACTCACAGAGGACGTGGTTATCTTTGGAACAGAATCTGAAGGAAGAAACAAAAATGGTGATAGCAAAGTTGCAAGTTGACAGACGAAGACCTCAAAAACAATTTGCTTGTCTGTGCACCAAGAATGAGCATGTGGGACCCCTTACCACTTATAACAGCACCCCAAAAAAATGGAAGTGTAAATCTGACACAGTCTACATGAGGAAAGCCCTCAAATGCTGAATTAACAAGGAGACATGCTGTGTTTATGAGTGAGAAGACGTTAACTCTTCACAGCAGAGTGGGTAGGCTCTGTGCAAGCCCAGCAGGCCCTTCTGTGAACATCAACAACTTCTGAAGGTTTTGTGCAAAAATAAAAGACTCAGAGCTCTCAACTCAGTATTAAAGAGCAACAGAATTGGAGAGTGGCCCTAAGAGGGGCCAGGATGTACTACAAAGCTTCGGTAATGAAGACACTAAGGTACTGGTGAGGGAAAAAAAAAATGAGAACTAGCTCAATGGACAGAAGATAATACCAAGAAAAAGAACCACATAAATGTCTGTGGAGCAAGGGCAATGGGTGAGAAAAAGTCAGTGATTTCTGCAAATAATACTGGAGCCATTGAACTTCTACATGCAGGGGGGAAAATGAATCTAAATACAGATTTCACTCACTCCACAACAATTAACTCCAAATGGATCACGGACTTAGAAACCTAAATGTGAAGTTCAGAACGAAAATCTCCCAGAAGGAAACAACAGAAGAAATGTTAGTGACCTTGAGCACAGCAGTGTCTGTCTGGCTACCAAACCAGAGCAAAATCTAAGAGTTTGTAAGTGGGACGCTATTAACATTGAAGAACTTCTGAGAAGACACAAGAAGACCAAGTGTAGATTGGGAGAAGACATTTGCAGAAAATACATCTAATTAAAAGCCATTTCCAACATACAGAGAACTCTTCAAACTAACAACAGTAGGAGTCACTTAATTCAAATGCAAACGAAAGACCTAGACAGCTCGCCAGAGGAGATATATAGATGAGAGCAAGTGTGAGACAAGAGTTTCAATCTCTTACATCACTGGGGAATTCACTGAGGCCACTGAGGTCCCAACAAAGTTCTTAGAATGCCTGAACCTCTGACAGTGTCAAGCTCTGGGGAGAATAGAAGGTGACAGAGATGCAGACCTGCAGAGCTACTTTGGAAGGCAGTTTCCAGTTCCCTACAAAGTTCAACACCCCCTTCCCATACATCCTAGCAAACCAGTTCCTTAATGTTTACCCCAGTGAACTTCAAACGTGTAACACTGCCTTGACCATGAATAAAGCCTGCACACGCAGCTACTTACAGCAGCCTTATACATAACTGAAACCAGCTGGATGGTGATAGTGCACGCCTTTAATTCCAGCACTCGGGAAGAAGAGGCAGGAGAATCTCTGTGTGAGCTCAAGGCCAGTCTGATCTACAAGAGCTAGTTCCAGGACAGGCTTTGAAGCTACAGAGAAACCCTGCCTTGAAAAAGAAAAAAACAAAAAAATACATAACTGAAACCCTTTGAAAGTCCCCAAATGTCCTTCTGTGAGTGGCTGGATGAACTATGGGCGACTCTGACACGGGAACATTCAGCACAAAAGGGTATGAGCTGCTGAGCCTGAAGACGTAGAGGACTCTTAACTGCACGTTGAAAGTGAAGGGAGCCAGTCAGAAGAGACACACCCTCTTTGCTTCGACTACAACTACACAGCAGCCTGAAAAAGACAACACAGAGACAATAGAAAGACTAGAAATCATCAGAGTATTGGGAAGGAGGGGAGCACAGGCAGAGCATGAGAGATGCAGAGGCAAGAAAGCTCTGCTCTGTGTCATCACAGGGGCAGTCAGAGAGCGTGACACACTGAGAAAGAGCGGCTGCACACCATGACTTTTGTAGGGGTGCTTACAGGCTCAGTTGTAGCAGAAGCACCTCTCTGATACAGAGAGTAATGTTGGGGAGTGTGTGCAGGGACTAGGGAACAGGGCTCTTCATGCTCAGTTTTACTACAAACCTAAAAATACTCTGAAAATATTAATTAAATTAGTGAGTCACAGTTTTATAATCATCCTCCTGACAAGAACTAAGAAATTTAATGAAGAGTCATTAAGAATATAGAATATAGAATAAGAGCATATACATACATACATGCACACACACACACACAACACACACACACACATTTGTGTGTGTAATGTAATGGAAAGTAAATTGGTATGTGCCTTTTGTAAAATATTTTAACGATGCCTAAAAAAGTTGAACATGACCCAAGGTGAGCCAACAATATCTCTGTCAAGTACTTACCTAGGTAAATTCCTGAGACTCTCCATTAAGAAGAAGTAGGCTGAGGGTGTGGTTTAGTGGTACAGCTCTTGCCTGGTGTGTGGGTGACCCCGGGTTCAAAGAGGGTCAAGAGCAACAGAGGGGAAGAGGGATGAAGAGGGGAAGGAAGCCTCAGTACCAGAGCATCCACACTATGGCACTGATTGGGTTTGTGAATGCCCTGCCTTGCTGAGCATACACTCCTCCCTCACTCCAGTAGGATCCTGTCATAACTGGTGGATACAACTGCTCCCAGGAAGCAGGGAAGTTAGAGAGAGCCAGGAGGAAGGTGAGGAGATGTCTCTGCATTTCTTTTCTGATGGACAAACAAGGAAAGGGATGGGTGGGATGAAGGAAGCCTGAGACAGAAGTCACAGAGGCACAGTTAGTCTCAAGAGTAAGGAGGAGGAGCTGTCAACTTCACCAAGGTATGACTGTCACTTGATGCATAAAAGTCACTCAGACTGCCCCCTGACTATATTCCTAACACATCTGGGTAGGAATGCTATCTCTAATCAGTTCATTGTGAAGTGAATCAGACTTCAAAGTAGTGCTGATGATGGGCAGGGATGGGTGGAGATGATGTTGATGGCAATGGTGATGATGGTTATGATAATGGTGGTGATGATTATGATAAAGATGATGGTAGTGATGACGATAGTGATGATTATGATGGTATTGTTGCTGCTGCTGCTGCTGCTGCGGTGGTGGTGATAAGGGTGGTGATGATTATGATGAAGATGCTGGTTTTGATGATGGTGGTGGTGGTATTATTAGTGGTGGTGATCATGGTAGCCTTGGTGACGGTATTGACAGGAGGAAATGAGAGTGAGGGGAAGAGCCAGAAGAAGCTTAGAGGCTGAAAATTTGGAGCACACTTTGTGTTCATGGTTCTATGGTAGCTGGAAAATGGTGTAAAATCAAAGGGTAGAAAATGGGATTTTAAGAACTCCTAAAGGTTATAAATTGAAGAACCTTTCCTGTAAAGATTTAAAGTCCTATGGCAGGAGAGTGGCTTAGAGATTAACTGCCCTTACTGCTCTGTTTGGAACTGGAACCACCTACCAGTGCCACATCAGGAGGCTCCTAAATGCTGTAACTTCAACTCCAAGGCACTCAATGCACTCTCTGGCCTCTGTGGACACCTGCACACATGTGTGCATTGATGCAAATACTCCTAGAGATATATGGGCACATAAGTCATAAAGAAAACAAATTCTAAAAGCAATCAAAAAATCAAACTCCTGTTAAAAAAACAAATATATGAGATCTAATTGAATTGTTGTAAACCTGTACTTGCTAAAGTATTCAGTGTTACTTGTTTTGTCATAAGACCAAATTCAAGACAAGAAAACAGTCATTATCCCCAAAATTTCTTCCTGCCCATTTCTACCGTCTCCATCCCTCCCACCACAGGTAAATGCTGCTGTTTCTGATGTCACTGTAGACCTGGTAATCTCTAGAGTTTTGTGTGTCTCCGTTGCTCAGTGCAACCAGTTTCTCCAGTCCTCCCAGCCAGCTCACTTAATAACATGTTCTGGGATCAGTCTTACATGCAGCTGTTTCCCACAGTGTCTCATTGCGTGGACACACCATAGTTCCTCTGCCCATTCGTCTCATTGTGGACGTTCAGGCTGTACCATTTTGGACCACTACAGACAGAGCTACTGTGACATTTGTGCATGGGGCTTCCGTGGACAAGGACCTTTTTACTCCTCTCAGACAAACGCTTTGGAGTGCAGTGTATGGATCGTGCAAATGTCAACAACATGTTTTCTTAAGTACTTGCAGTCTTTTTATAAATCAGATTTCATCCAAACTTTAAACATATGCTCCCAAAACATCATTAATAAAAAGAAAAGTCACAGCGACTCAGGAGATGGCTCAGTCAATAAAGCGCTGGTCACACAAGCATGAGGTCCTGGGTTGGGATCCCTAATACCCATGTACAAAGCCAGGTACAACTGCATCCAGTCGCATTCCCATTGCTGGGGAGGCAGAAACTAGAAAATCCCTGCAGTTTGCTGGCTGAACCCATCTGAACTCATGAGCTCCAGGTTCAGTGAAAAACCCTGCTCAAAAAAGTGTGAAGTAACTGAAGAACACACCTGACATCCATCACTGGCCTGCATGTGTGTGCGTTTGTGCGTGCATGTGCACATGCACGTACATACACACACACACACACACACACACACACACACACACACAGAGAGAGAGAGAGAAAGAGAGAGAGAGAGAGAGAGAGAGAGAAGCAGCTGCAAAAAGTATGTGTCTGCTTTTTTTCAATGTGGATCTGAAATACACAAAGAGAAAAACAATCACATCTCTCACTAAGGTGAACACGACTGACCCAAGAAGCTTGTTTGGATGCTTTTGAATAGAAACTTGCATCACTGGTATTTAGGACAGGTAGAGAAGGAAGGAGGGAGAGTTGAACTCCATCTAATGCATCTAAAGGATACATTAGAAGAAGGGCTTAAGCTGATCTCTCTGTCTCTGTCTCTGTCTCTGTCTCTCTCTCTCTCTCTCTCTCTCTCTCTCTGTGTGTGTGTGTGTGTGTGTGTATGAGAGAGAGAGAGACAGAGAGAGAGAGACAGAGGGAGACAGAGAGAGAGAGAGAAATAGAAAAAAACATAAGACTTGGATACTGTTAGAGACTGTAGGCTACAGTTTCTTCTAGGACTTACAGGACAGGACCATCTCACAGGACTGTGGAGACAAAAATGGCTCACTTGCAGAGAGAGTAAGTGCCTGTCACAGAGAAGGGTATAAATCTAAACCAAAGTATGACCTGGGCCACAATAAATCCTAATCTTATCCCGAGTTCCTCAAAGATCCATTTCCTCAGGGGTAGGGATATGGGTTCTAGAACATTATGAATATATCCCCAGAGGTTTGTCTTTCTCCAGCTCCATACAGAGTTGGGTCCAGGTAAGCAGCCTACAATATGAACCAAGTCGGATGCCAAGTGCTCGGATCAATCTCCAGTCCAATGCTCTCCACCTTAACAAGACTTCCTTTCTCTCCCCACCTCGCCTCCTTAGCAAATGGCATCCGTGGATGCTACAGCAGTCTCAGAGCCCTCATCTATAATCTTCTACCTCCCCCCACTGATTTTTTTTCTTTTTATGTCTCCTTCCTGGACATTACTTATTCTTCACTTTTAAATATTTGCTTCCGTAAAAAAACAAATGAACGCCGGGGACAGATTTATAAAGAATGTTCCTGGAGAGGCGGCGGATTAATTATTCAGCATCCTCTCCCTTTGTAACTATTTATTGTCTCATATGCATTTATATGGCACCTATCACTGCGATCTCCCTCCATGCCAGAGACATAATTCCCAGGGACTGACTACTTGTCTTGAGATGCATATGTACTTTTTTTTATTCCTGACCGTAGCGGCACGTGCCATTGTTGGGTAAGTGTGTTCATGTTTTTAAATGTGAAAAATAATCAAATATAACTCGAAAGAGATTGTACAGTAATTCAAGGGGATATTAAACCACCAGGAAGTTAGTCGACAAATAAATAGGCGTTTGTGGCTGTCAGGGTGAGCGATGGGAGCAGGCTGGCAGCAGGGGAGGAGGGGCAAAAGCAAGGCACAAAGAACAGGGTGAAGCCTCTGCCTTTCACTGCTGAGCTGGTTGTGCTGGGAGAAGGGGGATTCCGGAGGACCAAGCATAGGAGACCTGACACCACTAGATTCTACATGAGGTAGCCAGACATGGGGAAGAGCAACCTAAGGTGAAAAGCGGTGGGCTGGGCAGGAGGTTAAAGGTCCTGTGGGTCCTGTGTGCTGACCTTTGCTGTCAGACTCAAGGGTGCCCTGCTGGGACAGGGAGACACTAGCATCACTTACACCTCTAGGACCTGCCTGGCATGCGTCACTTCCCTCAGCTCTGCTCATATCACTAAAATACCCTGTAGAAAAACCAATCTGATTGGCCCATTTTACAGATGAGAGAACAGGGTTATACAACTTCCGGGTGCCCTCCCTGACACCACTCTGCACGACTCCACCTCACCTCTGTGCAACAAACAGAGGTGCAAGGGACAGTCCCTGCCTTCCTAGAGCTTCCAGGCACGGGTGTGGATTCTGAAGAGCCAATCTGCCGGAATTTTGAACCTTATTAGGCTTTCGGGGACTGGAGAGCACACAGCTGAGGCAATGAAGGAATGAAGAGTGAGGCTTGCCTCCACCCACCCCCAAGGACCGCTCACAGGAGTGTAGAGGTGGAGCTCCAGTAAGGCAGAATTAGGAAGGGCCTGGGAGAACTGCCGTGAGAGACGGAGAGGAAAGATCTGGGCCCATGATTTTCTCCACACTACTCAAGAGGGATGGCAACTGGATTAGGAATTTGGCATCTTGCCATGGGCCACCCATGGCATTACCTGAGCACCATTATCCCAAGGTGGCTCTGGCTCCAGGCATCGCCTGAGCACCATTATCCCATTTGTTGAATGTTGCTGAGCAACACCCATGTGCCAGATACTGTGCTTCAGATCTATGGTAACACCCCAGAGGGCGAAAGATAGCTAAGACTCAGATGGAACTCAGATCACAGGCTTGTGAAGAGGTAATACATTCATAAATTGCACACCGCACTATTCTAGTCATAATAAAATCATGCTGTACATTGATGATGAGTATCTATTAGAAAAGGGGAGGGCTAGCTGGATCTGGGTCATTACAGTAGGAAATTTATATGTATATAACCCGTTACTCATGAATATTAATGCATTTAATGAGGGTAAAACATATTACTTAAAACAAAGCACTCGCTCCAGCTGCTGCTGGGTTTCTTCATTACTCCTTCCTCTACAGAATCTGCCCACAATTTACCTGTATGTCCAGGGTCTGCACATAGTTCAAGCCCATCTGTGGCCAAACTCGCTTAGCCCTTAGTTGGCGGAGACTGTAACGGTAACTAAATTGCACGGTGATCTAAGAGTCTGTGGGTTCACATTAAGTCCATGGCTTGCATTAAAAAATACCCGGCTAATGGTGTGAAAAGAACTTCCCCTTGTGCGTTTTCAGACTACAATAAGAAAGTGTCCCTTTGATACACGGTCATGACTTCCTGCTTTGGAACTCCAGCCACCACGTGCTCCTAAAGTCCTGTCTCCTGAGCGTGCCCAACGAAAGCTCAGAACAATTCAAGCATCAGCAGCTGAGGTCAACTTTATTTTGGTGATATTCACAAAACTAAGAATCCTTGAGTTAGCTGAGTAAAGGATTACTGAATAATGAGCATGGTAACTGCAGTCAACACAAAAGTTGAATGTAGTGGACATTACCCCCATTAGCTTTTAAATCACCCTTAAAATATGATATGTGTAAATAAACCAACTCAAAACACACCCAACCAAACCATTTCTTTTTCTCCAACACTGGCAAAGAAAAAGTTCTTTAAAAAAAAAGTTGCACATAAGCTGATGTCGGGATTTCTTTGGGATTATATCATAGAGAAACAGCGTACATTTAGTACACAGACATGTTGACATGCAGGTCACACTCAGCCCAGTGAGAAGCTGTAGACAAGAGGCCAGAGAAGCCTAGCAAGGCAGGTGGCAACTCCCTGGGGAGCCTGGCTTCAGATACTGGAGTCAGTCTGTCCCCGGCTCCCACTGCACTCTGGTTAAAGTCGGTCACACATGCTCAACCAACACCAAAGCGGTTCGGGGCCGTCTGGCAGCAGTTCTTGCGTCTGCCGGGAAGGAGAGCAGCTTCTACAGGAAAAGACGGGCTCTCGGGAACACTGGAAGCTCTGCAGATGATTTCTTCCCCAAGTGCAGGTGCCCAGCCCGGTCTCGATGTGTCTGAGTAGAAGGGAGACTTGGTTTTCCCTTTGAGAAGAGATGGCATGATGCATGCCTGGGACTGCGACCTTATTTCCTCTCCAGTATTGATTGCACTGTGCTGGGAACCGACAGCCTGCTTGGGGAAACTTTGTTCTCCCGACTGTAACAAAGTTTAATTACCGGGTTCCTGCTGTGGGTAAAGATCTTATTCTAGAAACATCTCTCACAGACCTATCAGTCATCTTGCTCATTGACTGATGATTTTGCCACAGGGCAAGAGATTTTTTTAAAAAACAGCTGTCCTCAGAAGAAAGCTTGTAGATTGTTGCCACAACAGCTCTGGAAAGAACATGGAGACCCAAAGAGTGGGAGTAAGGTCTGGTGTGAGAGACAGGAAGAAGAGGGCAGAGCAGGTCTGGCCCTAATGGGCCTCATTTGACAACGCTGAGACCTCAGCCATATTGCCTTCCTGGAGCCTCCAGAGCAGCATCGCCCTGAGTGGCATGGCCACTTCAGGTCTTCCAGTCACCAGGAACCTAGTCATGGGCCGCGACTGTAGTGAATGTGTGCATACACGAAGAGCATCGTGTCTGTTTCCCCAGAAGGAATCTCCATGCATGAGAAATGAACTGGAGGCTGGGCAGAGCAACACATAACTGTAATCTTAGTCCTTTGACTATCATGTGCTCCAAACCAGCCTGGGCAATGTAGGAAGGGCCATCTCCAATTTCTGCACAACTTACCTCCAAGAGAGGGTAGAACTGACTACATCTCAGGTAGTTATGATATCCTGGGCTGTTCCTAGGACCTAAATTTCCCATGTTCCCTTTCCAGCTGGTGTCTGCTCAGGGAGACAGTCTCAGTTCCTTGTCACTGTCAGCTCAAATGCCTCTGAAGAAGGTCTATTGTAGACGAGAGGGCAGAACTGTGGGCAGAGCACAGTGGAGTGATACCTCTGTTCCATGCAATATTATTGGTATCATACAGGGAGAAACAGTTGAGTCTCACGCACACTACACTATGCAAGATGATCACGTGTCTAATATCTTGCCAAGGACAGCCAAGAAGCTGCATTGCCCAGTCTCCAAGGAACTTCTCCAGTTTTACAGTCTGGCTTTTATGTAGCAGTTCTGGACTCCAAGAGACCAGGCCAGAAGTCACTAGTACCCTTTAAATGGCCAAACCCGTAACCAGTGCATTTTCTCAATGCTATAACCAAATACATGGCAAGAAGCAAGTTGAGGGTGGGAGGGTTTTTTTTTTTTTGACCCATTGTTTAATAGGACACAGTCACTGTGCTTGGGAAGGAGAGGTAGTGCAGACAGGAAGTGACTGGTTACTTGTGTGCCCAATCAGGAAGTAGGGAGAGATGAACGCTGGGGCTCTGTTCACATTCTTCTTGGTTCTTCCCCAGTCCAGGATCCTAGCCTACGGGATGGTGCTGCCCGCAGTCAGGGTAGGACTCTCCCGCTTAATTAAAAGACTCTGGATACACCCTCAATCATACACTCAACAGTGTGTCTCCTAAATCCACTTAGTGGTCAATGAAGATGTCACAGACAGCTACATACTATGTCACTGTAATCTATGGTCCAAGGCAGCCATAGCAGCCCAGATTCCAGAGGGGCAGAGGCTTAACCTTGGAGTCTGTAGCACCATGGAGTCTTGATCGAGAGTTGGAGGCTGGGAAGCAGGACAGAGAAGACCTCCTTTCCTCTCATGTCTGCCTGGGCAGACAAGGACAGTACAGGTGTCCCTTAGCTCCAGTGCTCTCTAGAATAGACACGACCACAGCTTCCTTGGGGCCACCCTTATATCTGATTTGGTAAAAAAATAATCAGGGGTGACGCCAAGGTTCTGAGAAGTTCCCATAGAAGCTAGTCACTTCCATCCAATGCTGAGTTCCCCGCCCCACCCCATTCCCCCACACCCACCTCCTACCTAGCACACTGTTGAGAGACAGTACTAGTCTCTGAGCACAGCCACTCACAAGTGACCTCTTTGTTCTCTGCCTGCTGCCCCACCTGCAAAGTGTGAGGTCTAAGGCTTCCTAGCCCCCTAGACTCTCAGCACCCTGTGTTTCTATTTTCCACTGCAGGTCTTCTCAGCTCTCTCTGTCTGCTGAGAAACCCAAGAGTTCCCCCTTGTCTCTCTCTCTCATTCCCTCTTCTCATTGATCTCCCTTTCTCAGGAAAGGTGATAGGTACCCTTCCCACCGTCCCGTGTCTGTACTTAAGATTTTTTGGTTTTTTTTGTTTGTTTTTGTTTTTGTTTTTGTTTTTTGGTCTTGGCTTCACATCCTTCCCCATTTCTGAGTTCTGAGGCTTTTGAAAGCCTCAGAAAACCTTTTGAAAAGCCACTCACACTTGCTGGTGTTTGTACATTCTGCCTGTCAGTTTCCTTGTCTGTGTTTTGAACTGGCCCAACTGAAGAGGGGAAGTAAAGACAGGGAAGAGACTATCTTAATAGGAGTCAGGGGCCAGGAGCAATGACAAACAGCAACAGGATTTTTATGATGGGGCTATGTACATAAGTAGGGTAAAGGTTTAGAGACATAAGCAGAGAAAATAGGTTGCTCTAACCAAAAAGCCACAACTGTCCTGAGACTGAAGGTCGGAGCCCAGAGCACCATACTGCTGAAGGCCAGGGCTGCCCAGCAAGCCCTAGGACTCAGTGGAATACTGTTCTTTAGTACCAGATTCTATCGAGGAGCGAGCCAGATAGCACATTTCCTACAAGGTCTTGGCAGGGATTCCCAGAGACTATGTCCCCTTAGAATTCTGGAGGTCATGGGAGCTGAGGGACTTGGAAGTTTCTCAGACCTCTGAAGAGCTGGCGGGAGTGGAGAAGAAAGTTTAAGCTGAAGATCCCAAAGCCTGCTGAGAAGCATGCAGGATCCAAAGTAGGGTATCGTAAAGCGATTCGGGACAAAGGTGTGGGCAAGTAGAGGAGGATGCAAGGGGGATGCGAGGGAGAAGGCGGGACCTGGGTCTTGATGTGAGCGCCGAGTGTGGTTCCTGGGGGAATGAGAGGGGCAGAGAACTATCAAGAAGCAAAACACATCTGAAATCCTGCTTTACAGAGAGGAGGGCCTTGGAACTTTCTAAAGAAGTCTCTCCTCTCTTTCCCCCACTTTCAATAGCAAGATGTCTCCTAAAAGTTTACGGGTTTGAAATTTCAAAACTTTATCAAGGTGAGGGCAGCGAGTACCAACAATTCAGGGAGCGTTTGCCTTTTACTCAGAACTTGCTGCGAACAAGACATCTGGCCTTTCCTGTCCTCTGTTCAGAACTTTGAACAGAGAAACGTTGTCCTGTGAGGATCGCTTCCATTTTCTCACTTACCGGCCCATCTCCCAAACATACCTGGGACTGTTTTCTGGACCCCTTAGGGCTCCCAAGTTTAAGTGGTCAGAGTCTCTCTCCTCTCTCTCTCTCCCCTTCCCCCCCCCCCTCTCTCCCCTCTCTCTCTTTCTCTCTCTCTCCCCTCTCTCTCTTTCTCTCTCTCTCCTCTCTCTCTCTCTCTCTCTCTCTCTCTCTCTCCCCTCTCTCTCTCTCTCCTCTCTCTCTCTCTCTCTCTCTCTCTCTCTCTCTCTCTCTCTCTCTCTGCTTGAGCTGGGTTCATTCATTCTTCACCACAAGTCACAGGAGTGGTTACAAAGAAATGTGCTTATCTCAAGATGTCTCTATCCTCCCAAAGCTGTGGTCCCTCTGCTGTGGGGGAATACTGGCTTCGGTGAGCTCGGAAAGTCAGTGTGTGTCGTGGAGACAGATAAACACAGCCTTTGGAATTCCGGACACAGTTCAAAACTGTGGGCTCTAACACCATGTTTCCGAAATTCAATCATGTTTCTCATTGATTTCCATCCTGAAATTGGAAGTCTTTGCCCTCAAGACATAATAAAAGTCACATGGAAGAAAATGGAAAAGCCCCCACCCCCTTAATATTTAAAGGAGAATGATTTTTATACAAAAATACGCATTTGTCTGCTTAAAAGTAAATTACATTGTGGTGCCAGTTGGGGTTGAGACCATAACACTTTGATTTATGGCTTCTGGAAGGAGAGGCCCAGCTAATGAGATTCTCCTCAGCCTAGACTAGCTGGGTGGCAGCTAAAGACCTCAGGCAAGGGGAGCAGGTTACTAGTGCCAGCTCCTGTCCCTGCCCTACTGCTGCTATTCTACACGGACCCACATTTCAGACCCTCTTTGGTGTCTGTCTGCAGATGAGAGGCACCAAGGAAATGGGGGAGACAGGAAAGGGGATTCCTCCTCACATGGTCCCTAGAACCCCACCAAGGTGCAGTCCCATGCTCCTGATCAGTCCTCCAGCCCACCCCACACCTCCCTGTCTTCACCCCCAGCAGAGGGGCGTGGTGACTCCACCTTTGCTTGATGTTCTAGACGCGGAGGCAGCACACAGTCAGTGATACACAGGGGATATGTACTTAGCAAAACAACCAAGTGAGAGCCACACCACACAGAGACTCCTCAGAGACAGGTCCAATAGAGGGTTCCCACGGCAACTAGGAGGTAGAGAAAAGAGAAGACCCAATGCTGGACATTATGTAGTTGGCTTTCAGGGTGAACATCAGCTAAGGCTAGAGTCACGCATGTGAGGCATGTGGGAGTCACCTATTGAAGTACACTGTGAGCTACATGAGTCTTGGTGTGATGTGTGGTTGCACTTAAGTCTGTTGCATGTTCATGGACATGGGAACATGTGAGTATTTATCCACACATGCACACAGACTCTGGTAGCCTACTATGTCACATCTATCATAACTTCCTGTCTGTCCTAAGCCAAGAATGTCTGCCTTCCCCCGCCCCGAATGTAAATAAGGAGATAGCAGCTGGCACCAAGGTTCTAGGAGCTAGAGAATCATGAAGACACAGCCGTCCATGGTTTCTTGAGATATGTACGAGTAGAGAAGTCTTGGACTACATATCGTGTAGTTGAATATAGGCATCTTCTCATCAAGATCCTCCTTCAGTTTCACACCCTAACCTAACGGAAGACATCCTGAGCTTTTAGGTAAGACCCCCCCCAAGTCTAGTCAGGAGAAGACTCAACTCTACCATCAAATGACAACAGCCACCACTGAGCAAACGCAGATCACGGGTCAGATGTCATGGCCCTGACGCAAGTGTGTTAGAAGGGTCACTTCCATTCTTTTATAATTAAACTTGACTTCTTTCCTGAGCCTCTATTCTGTGGACATTTTAATTCTAGCATACGTGGGATAAGTCAAGTAGAAATTTTGTGATTTGCTTCGTGTTTTCTTCCCATACTCTTCTCCCAGAGAATTTGCTGGTGCCCTGGCATTGGTGAGGGAGAACCCCATGGGAAGATACAGCCCTGCACACCAGTGCCAGAATTGGAGCATCGCTCCCTCCATCTCCCTCTGTGTTTAACGGCAAGGCCTTTACAGACCTGGATGCTCTCTCTGCTCTCTTCTGACCCCTTTGCAGAAGATCCTCAGCTGCCAGGGGCATCTCCTCTCCAATACAGGTGATAGGACCACCTCCTCTCACCATGCCTGGTCTTTTGTTGCCACAGAACCCCCTGAGCAGAGGAGAGAGACAGGAGAATTATTGCTACCAAGCTGCACAGGAGAGAGGGTTTGGTTTGCATATCCTGAATTCCAAAGGCCAAGGGAGGGTTCCATTGTCCCAAGGCCACATATGTGAGCCTTACGGTAGCCCTAGGGAAAGCAGGTCCAGAAACATACTCCAGCATGCCTCTCTTGCTCCTCTTCTGTCCAGACTCCCTCTTCCTTAGCCTTCAAGGAAGAGGAGCTTGTCACACATGTCCTCAACTGCTCTCAGGAGCTATGGTTAAGACATGCGCCTTACAAGTTGAGCAGTTCGGGGACTTAGTTTGGAAAACCAAGAACATGGGTTGCAAAGTCCATTCCGAAGTTCAGAATCTGGGTCTCAATCAGTGTTCTTTCCTCTTCTTGGTGTTTGTCCTAATAATCTTGTCCTCCCTTGAAGTGCCGTCACTACTGCAGGCCCAAGAAAGGTCAAAGGAAGAGAAAACACCAAGCAAAGGCACTCTTCTCTATCCTGTCTCCACACCCTTCCTAGCCTTTTCTCGTCTCTCCTCCAGCCCTGTCTATGTCTCTTCCAGAGACATCAGGGTTGGAGCCAAGCCTCATACACTACTCTTGTCCAGGACCTAGCTACCCCCAGCAATCTTTTATTCAGAAGCTTTTGGCGTGCATCTCATATGATGAAGAAAAGGAAAGCAGAGCAGTGGTCATAGCATGTGACCATCCTAGACGGGGGGTAGGGGGGGTCTTTCTGAGGGATGTCACTTTAGCAGTGGCCGGAACACATGGCACGTCCTCGGTAACATTTACTTAACTCATTCACTTCAGTAGTCACATCAGAACCTCTGTAATGAAATACATGAGGCAAGTCACTTACAAAGATAGACGGGGCTTTGTGCTTGCGGCTTTACACTTCCCGATCCTAAATTAGGCGGTCCTTGCACTGGGGACCTCTGGCTGGGGTCACACATCACACGGAGGAAGTGGCAGAACAAACCACTCAAGCCAGAAGCAATGAAGAAGAGAATGATCGGAGTTGAGGAAGATTCTGATTCTGCAGCCACAGCTCACTTCAAGGGCACATCTCCGATGACTTAGGGACCTCCCTTCAATCCCATTTCTCGAAAGCTTCCCAGGGACAAGTGCTGATACACGGGACATCAGTGGACATTCATCCACCGATAGCGTTGAAAGTCTCACTAAGAGGAATCCCGGATCATTTCCTAGAAATCTTTCCCTACAGTTTCTGGTCTTGGACACATAGCTTGAGAGAGAGAGAGAGAGCAAGCATGTTTTTAAATTATCCTATGCAGCAAAGGGAGCAAAAGCCTCAAACCCCAGAAGCCTTTTCTGCAAAAGGTCCTGGACTCAGATAATAAAATGGTGCTTTCATTCTCATTAATGGGCAATTGATTTAAGGACCAGACCCAGTGGGTTATCGATCAGTGTTAATCATTAGAAAATGCCAAGTTAATGAATCTAACTGCCAGGAGACGCCAGTGGGACTTGGGGAGAGCCAGTTAGACACATAACCTTGTCCACTTTCAGTTATGCAGAAATCTGGATTTTTCTCGGGGAGGCAGGGTGCAGGTAGGAACAAGCTGAGCAGGGCCAAACAAGTCCTAAGCCTTTGAGGTGTGCTTCAGATTCTCCTACAAGACTATCCCTACCTCATTTCTCAATCTAAATTTCATTTGAAAGTATCTTTCTATTTACAGTAAAACTGCAGGCTCTCGTGCCCTGCCTATGTTAGCCCTGCCACAGTAATAGATTAACGCTATACTAGTATTATTAACTAACGTTTAGATCTAATTTATAACACCTTCATTTCCACCTACTGTCCTTTCTCTACTTCACAGTTGGTGGTCAAGCCTCAGGCTTCTCCTGGATGAGTTTCTTTGCCCTTTCTGCATTTTTGTGACCTTGACGGTTTTCTCTTTTTCTTTTTAATGTGTAAGGATATTTTGCCTGCATGTGTGTGTGCTTGTGCACCAAATATGTGCCTGGTATCCACAGAAGCCGGAAGAAGGCATCAAATCCCCTGGGATTGGAGTTGCAGAGGGTTGTAAACTGTCCTATCAGTGCTGGGAGTTAAACCCAGATCCCCTGGAAAAGCAGCCAGTGCTTTTAATCACTGAGCCATCTCTCCACTCCCGACCTTGACAGTTTTAAAAAGGTATTCTGTAGATATTTGGCTTTGGTTGTTCGTTTGTCTCAAAGTACATTTCTTGCTTTCTTGAGGTGTCCATGAATATGCTTTGTTCGTTTGTTTAGTTTAGTTTGGTTTGCTTTGCTTTTTCAAGACAGGGTTTCTCTGTAGCATTGGAACTTGTCTGGAACTAGCTCTTGTAAACCAGACTGACCTCGAACTCACAGAGATCCACCTGCTTCTGCCTCCCAGGTGCTGGGATTAAAGGCGTGTGCCACCAATGCCTGGGGCTGAATATGTTTTTTAAAGCATATATCACTGTATACATTAATGGGATTCACACTAATGTTTCAACATATACTACAGCATAAGATCAAATCTACCCTCTCTCAATCTGCCTTCTAACTCCCTTACACTTTTCCAACCTCTTGTCACTTCTAGTCTGCAACCAGGTTCTGGATTTTAGCTACATATGCTAGACAGACAGATACAGACATCATACACAGACAGATACAGACCTCATATACAGACACATACTGACATTATACATAGACAGATACAGACATCATACACAAATAGATACGGACATTATACATAGACATATACATACATCATGCATATACATATACAGAGATCATACACAGATACAAACATACAGACATCATACACATATAGATACAGACATCATGCACAGACAGATACAGACCTCATATAAAGACACATACAGACATTATACATAGACAGATACAAACATCATACGTAGACAGATACAGACATTCTACCCAGATAGACACAGACATCATATACAGGCATCATATACATACATATACAGAGATCATACATAGATACAAACATATAGACATCATACACAGATAGATACAGACCATGCACAGACAGATAAAGACATCAGACACAGACAGATGCAGAGATCATACAAAGATACATACATTATTCCCAGACAGACACAGGCATCAGATATAGACAAGAATATATGATCTTTGCTTTTCTGGGTCTGTATGATTTCACTTAACACGATGTCCTCTAATTCCATACATATTGCTGCAAATGCCAATTTTTAATGGCTGACTAGTATCCCAGCATGTGTGTGTGTGTGTGTGTGTGTATAAGTGTGTGTGTGTGTGTGTGTGTGTGTGTGAAACATCTTTTTTATTCCCTCACACACAGTCATTTCTGAGTCTCTAGAATGATCCCATACTGCGAATAACCCTGCAATAAACATGCACATGCCAGGAATTCTCTGCTCTGCTACTTCATTTCCTTGGTGACTGTACCCAGGAGGAATTCTGTAGATGCTTTTCAGAACGTCTCTCCACTCTCTGAAATACCCATCTTGATTAATCTGAGATTTGGAAAGGAAGAACACAGAGGCAAAATGCCATTCATTTCACACAGTTTTCCAGGCACACACCCTTGATATTGACTCCCCTCTGCTGATGGTGACCTTGGACCCTGGTGAGATAAGACATTCCAGTCAGTCTCCAAGGAAGTCATTACACACAGCACACAGGGCAGGAGTGAGGCTTCATTACCCACCTCACTGAGGGCAGAGCCTCTACCAAAGTTGCTGGACTTCTGTTTGATGGCTTGCTTACGTTGTTAGAGGCTCATGGGTGTTTCCATTAATACTTAGGGCCATGATACAATACTATTTTACATTGCTTGAATTATCCCACTGTAGGCTATAGAGAGCTCTTTCAGTTTGCACTAACGTCACTTTGTGTAACCCTGCCACTGAGGGGTGTGTGTGTGTGTGTGTGTGTGTCTGTCTGAGCACTTCCTTGCTTTCTTGCACCACACAATGCTCTAGGCGCCTCTTGCAAATTTTCTGCCTAATCCCTGGAGTCAGTCCTTTCTCCAAGGACCCTAATCCTGCGTTAATTTCTATCATGAACTGTCATTTGTTTTGCTTCCTTTATTAAGTAAGAAGCTAAGCCATATTCATTGTGGAAAATTTTTTTGCAAGTATGTGGAGGAAAATGGAAATATCCCTCATAACTCGAGGCAGAGAAAGCTATCATTGACATCTTGGAGTATTTCCCCCAAGGTCCTTCTGCCAATGCGCTCTCTCTCTCTCTCTCTCTCTCTCTCTCTCTCTCTCTCTCTCTCTCTCACACACACACACACACACACTTTATATGTGTGAGTGTTTTGCCTACAAGTATATAAATGCATTGCATATGTACCTGGTGCCTACAGAGGCCAGAAGAGGACACTGGACCTCCCAGAACTGGGTTACAATGTGATGTGCAGCTACGTGGTGTTGGGAACTGAACCCAGGTCCTCCTTAGGAGCAACACGTGCTCCTAATCATTGAGCAATCTCTCCAACCCCTAGATACTGGATCTTGAGAAGTCCTTTTGTGCTTTCTCCTTGATCTCTGCCAGAGCTAAGTGTATCCCAGGGGCGATGAGACGTCCAGCCTTCTGTCCCAGTAGCTGTGGCTGGAGGAGTCAGGTGGTCTTTCTGTTTCCGGGTTCTAGACGCCTCCCTCACAGGCCCAAGAGACCAAAAGTCAGGAAGAGTCCAATGGACTCTGAAGACAAGTGAACATACTTCCTTGTGACCATAGCTGACCTGACCTTCCTGGTCTCCAAGGATTAAGTAAGATAGTGTACATAAAGGGTGGACAAGAGCGGCTGGTAAGTAAAGGCTGTTCTTCTTATGATACTGTTATTAGTAGCCAAAGAGCCCAAGCACTTAATAGTTGAAGTTCAAGCTTAAGAGGAAGGGAAGCCCTCTGTGCAGGAGACTCTCTGAAGAGTGTCTTGCAGACGCTGGCTAGGAAGAAGAAATAGCACCAGGTACGAATCTTGAGTCCAGGTGATGCCTCTACCATCTGGCACAGAACAGATGGCTTGCCTGGGCCTAGGCCTCTGTGTCTGTCCTTGTCAGTCAGCGGGCTGCTATCTCCTCACTCCTGGTCATATCAGAAATCACTGCTTGCCTCCAGTCCTGAGACTGTGGACTGCCAGCAAACAGGAGAGGAAAGCAGTGCCACTGTCATACTTGGCTCCGGAACCTACAGAGGGGAGGACAGGATTGTAAACATGCAGCATTATCTGCAGAGTCAGTGGCAGACGGCCGAGGGCTAGGGTCAGTCTGTGCCATGCTGTGAGGGCTGGGTGTCCAAGTGATTCCTGGAGTCCAGCTAGATGCGCCCTGCTGATGCTGGTGACTGGGCGGCTGAACTTGGGGTTGCCAGGGAGTCTGGAGAAGCATTAGGCCCCTTTCTGGCGAGATTGTCACTAGGAATTCAGATGACATTATTTTACTAGTCCTCCCTCTAAAGAGTCCATTTCCTGTGTCCCCCAAGCTGGATCTTGTGACCCCAGCATCCCAGAGCACGGCCACCCTGCAGAATCTGCCATATCATCTAATTGACCAGCCCACTCGTCTGAACCTGGGAGTACTGGGAATAAGCTGTCCCAGACCTTAGTGCAGGCCCTAGCACACAGGAAAGAGGCATGTGTTTGTGGCATGAATGAGTTTAGGTAGTCCAGAATAATCTTCCCAGCTCAGTATTGTAAAAGAGATAAACATGGAACCAATATGATTTGGGATAAATTGTCTCACCTTTCTGAGTCCCGGTTTCATGTCCTGCAAAGTAAATACAATGACAATTTCCCTTCACTTCAGAGGATTAAATGAGATTGTCTAAGTATGTTAAATAAGATAACATATACACTATTGCCTCGACCACTTGAATGTTTCCTATGGTCTGGGGTTGTATTGGGCTGCATCTCGTGTGTTTAAACTGATCAGTACAGTAGGCGCTTAGCAAATACTGGTTTCCTTCCCCCAGAACTCACTGAAGGTTTATCTGTTAAAAAGATGGGTGGATGGAGGCATGCTCGATGATGGATGGTGGTGGGTGGATAATGGGTGGACGATGGATGGATAGAGGCTGGACGGAGAGAGCATCTCTCCAGTAGCAGGGGATAGAGTAAGTGTGGGGTTCCCACTGGCCGGGCAGAAGGTTGCACCACTTTGGGATAACTATCTTGGACTTCAGAGAGCTCCTGGGTAGGAAGGTTTAGCTTTAATTAAAGTCTCAGCCCAGTGTTAAATGCCATTTTATTTTACTTTAGTTCGTAATTAACACTAATGAGACGAGCGGATCACAAGCTGCACACGTTTTGGGAAAGTGAAAAACAGCATCCGAGCTCAGTGGTTTCCGCTGTTGCCCACCCCGCCGCGTGTGCTACGTTCAATTAAAAGTTTCGAGAAAATATTGCAACCGTGCTCCTTGTCTTTGTGGTAATGAAGCACATTAATTTGAGTGTGATGAATACAACATTCCACTGACTTTTTATTCCCTTATCTACAAAAGTTTAAAATAATGGGCCAATTAAATCAGGGGAAAAGAATGCAGGGTTTGGCTGGGGCTCCAATTCAGCAACCCAACAACAGAAGGCACAGAACTGTGAGGTTACAACTGAGTCTGATTCCACCCCAGGACCACAGCTGACAGACACTAACTCAGACGGACAGATGTGGACCAGGACAAAATATGTGCTGTAGCTGGACTGAAGAAACTGGTTCTAGGCTACCCTACAGCCTTGTTTTCTCTGAATAGCGATCGGATGGATGCATGGGTAGATGGAGAGTTGAACCAGATGCCCCTCCAAGCTCTCCTTTTTCCCAGAGTAGTAAATCAAGCATCTATGTGTCTCAACTGACTTCTAAAACAATGAAGTTAGAGGCAAAATGTCCAGGTAAGGGTCGGCTCCCTGACTCTAGAGGTTAGAAGCAGCATCTTCAATGCTGGCTCCTTCTCCAGCTCCTTACTCTAGGGCAACATCTATTTGTTTCAGAGTCAGTTTGAGCTTGGCCGTGGCCCACGGGATCTTCCCTCTCTGAAGTAGAGGCTTCCTGAATGCAACTGGCTTTTGGAAATGCTGACCCTTCCCTTCCACACACTACATTAGAAGTGAGTGTCTTAGAGAAGACCCGTGAACCTGGCACACAGCCCAGGTATGTCCTTACTGACCTCTGGAAGGCTGCCCACTTCCACATGTTCCTGTAGTCACTAACTGGACCTTGCCACTGTGACATTTGGGGCTCTCTGTATTACATACTATCAAACCTCTGTGTGCCCTGGTTTCCTATACTCTGTGGACGTTCTACACACACACACACACACACACACGAGCTACAAACCCATTTTCTCAGCCTAAAAATAAAAATCCTTAGTACGGTCTATGGTGCTCCGTACATCCAACCCTGCATGCAAAAGCCCTCACAATTCTATCTGTTGCCATTGGCTTCTCTTGTCTCCATCCACTCCTAAACACCATTTCAACTTCAGCTCCCACCTTCCTCAGGTCCTACATGTGCGTTTGGTTGAATGTCCTTGCAACACCTCTCATCTGGTTAAAGCTTATTTATCTGCCATTCTTAACTCAAAACATCACTTCAAGGAAGGCATCTGGATCTAAACTCTTTACACCAATTCCATCCAGCCTGTGTTTGTCCCGAGGTTTCCATTACCCCTGCTCTGAGTATCTTTCCTTCACAGTATCTTTCTTGTCACAGCCGATTATCACATCGCTGTGCTATTACCTGAGTCGTGGATGTCTCCCCCACAAGGCCGTTTTCACTAAACCATGTATCTCTGGTGCTTAACACAGAGTCTGGTTCATAAAAGATGCTCACTACATACGCACTGCATGTATGGATTCATTAACTAGTTAATGCCCAATTCAAAAGCTTTGCTCTTAGGCCAGAGAGATGGCTTGGCAGTTTGGAACATTCTTTGTTCTTCCAGAGGACCAGAGTTTGGTTCCTACTACCCACATAAAGCGGCTTAAAATCACCAGTCACAAGTACAGCCCTTATGCATTGGACAACCTCTTCTGGCCTCCACAGAAACACACACACACACACACACACATAAATTTTAAATATAAATTTAATTTTAGAAAAAAATAGTTCTTCTCTTCCTACTTTCCTACACTGATTGCAGTGTTGGACCTCTTCATCCCAGAAGCACTTACTCTGTTAGTTTCCACGTTGGGAACTTAAACACCTTCACTCTATCTTGCTTTCAATCAGCTGACCATATGACAAGAGTCACCTGACTACTCACTAACAGAACAGCATGTCATGTTCTACAATGGGCATAAGCTTGGGGCTTCCTGGAAGCAAAAGGGAACCTCCTGTACCTGACCGGGAGGCTTCACAAAGAACACAGCCCCTAAGCTGAGCCTGAAAGGAAAAGGTGTTGGCTGAGAAAATCCAGGCAGACTTAGTGCTCCAGTTAATAAACCCATGCAGGAAACTTGGAAGAAAGGCAGGGACCAGTGCTGGGAGAAAAGCAGCCGAGGTGATGACTGAACCCAGGAGATGGGGGCTGGGCTGGAGAAGGGAGGCAAGAAGAAACAAGAACCAAGAAGTAGCAGCAGCAGCTAAAGATGGCAATAACAGAGACAGGGTAAAAGGACCTGTCCGTGAGACCTCAAATTTGAGGAGTTTCTTCTGGAGAAACTGAGAGAAGACTGTTCGCATTTAAAGTGGGGGGTTCCAGCTCCGGGGAGACCAGGGTGGACTCACACCTCTTCCCAGAACCTAAGCTGTCTTTTCCTCAGGGGGGCTCAGTGTGGCTGACCTTGCTCATTCATTGCAGGGAGAATTCATTTCAGGGTGGGAAATTTTTTAAAAAGTGCAAGATTAAGCAGTGTAATCAGCTGCTGCTGAGAATTGGAAATGCAATAAATAATAATAGCGTTGAGAGCTGTTTTTAATAACTCACCAGCGTAATTTAGCCTCCGCTTCTCGGAGCATATGTAAAATATGTCAGATTGGGTGTACTGGCAAATGCCTCATTGCCAGCCTCTGAAGACAAATGTCTTCCCAGGAGGGAGGGGGATGGAGGAGAACTCAGAGGACTCTGTTGGAAATGAGATGTGGGAAGGCAGGCATTGTTCATTTGTACTCTGCTAACTCCACACTGTGACCTTCTGTCCAGGTGACAGATCTCGATGGGCTGTCTTCAAAGGTGGATAACAGCAATACCTCTAGAGGACAGTACTTCTAATCTGAGGGATAATGAGTTGTTTGCGAACCATAGGGTCCCTGTTTGCGTGCTGTTGGCGTTATGATGAAAGGTCATCCTGGTTTGTCTAGTACAGCAGGTCCCTAGGGATGGGCTACCGAGGCAGTATTTGTCTTACTTCCTTGGGTTAGTGAATACTTCTGCAGCCACTGAAATTGGTTGTTCAACATGCTTGGATTCTAACTGCCAGCAATTCCTGTGGACTGTCCTGTTCTCTGGGGATCCAAACTGTCATCATGGAACTAACTAGGAGTCTTCAACTCTTAGGGAGATGACTTGACACCCTTGAAATGAAACGATCATTGTCAGACAACAGTCCAACTTAAATCTGGCTGCCTGAGTACCCCACAGGGTGAGGAAGTGGAGTGTGACACCTGATACTTACAGTCACCTGTCACTTTGTCCCCTTCACAATAGTGTGACTTTGCTTATCAGGGACTTCATTCTCCAGGGGAGGAAACTAGAGCTGAGGTAGCTTTTGCAAGAGCTGGAAAATAATTGTGCTTGGGGCCTGACTTCAGTTCCATCTGACTTTCAGAGCCTATGCTATCCAGCTATGCCACCCTCTGCTGCCAGTTTGTACAGTCGATGCATTATCAGCTCCTGTCACTGGCCATCCTGGTCTGGGCCACCCTATGTTCCTTCGAAGCCACAGGTTTATGATGTACAAAGTGTGTTATACTCGTTGATGTGCACATTAGGTAGAAGGTTTTGGAGGGTTAATTGGTGATAATGGATGAATCAGAACACGCACCTGTGAGGCAGTCACCCTCCTGGGCGTACACTGCAAGGCAAGTTCTCCCACCTCTGTCCATGGTTGGGGGCCGATATTCTGTGTTATGCAGCAGGGATGTTGTGTGCATCTGGGAACTGCAGTGTCTGTGGCAATTCCTTCCTATGAAGAAAGAAACGAGGGAGAAGGAAGAAATGCGAGAAGCAAGGAGACAGAGAAGAGGCCCGAAGTTATTAGCTTCAGCCAGATCTTAAGACTAGGTTACAAATGTGTGCACTGCCGTGGAATTCCTGCTGAAATTCTGACACAGCCCAGAGCCCTCCTGCGAAAGCAGGGGAGGAAATGCGGAAACAAGCCAGCGGGTACGTAAACACCTTTACCTACTGGTGTTACTTCAACTGACAGCCGCCAAACTGTGCCCAGACTTACACAGTAGCGAGCCGCTGATGAGCCACATGAAGGCTGGCCGGGCACTCGGTGAAGGTTGTGCCTGGTGCCCCTTCACTGTTGGTGAGGCAGAACTCTGTTCTCTAGCCTGCTTTAATTCAAACCCCACAGCTTTGCTTCTGGGCCTGGAGCCAAGGAAGGAGAAGCAGATGTTGAAGAAACCAAGAAGGGAGATGTGTCACAAGCTACAAGTTTGGAGAACTGGACCCTGACAATCCATTCCAAACTACCTGGAACCCTGAAAACAAGGCCCGGGAGCCTTCCAATTTAACTTCCCCAATGCCTGCAATGAGATTTTCCCAGGGAATTTTTTTTTTAACTCCAAGGGCAGAAACCAGCAGGTTTCTCTACAATGGCCCCCCTTCTCTCTCCTCGGTCTCCATGGAGCCAATTATCAAACAAAAAGATCCTAGTTGAGAACTGGCTAGTCAGGACTGGAATGGGAATGGAGGGCAGGAATCAGGTTGCAGAAGAGTGCTGAGGGAATGAGAAAGGAGATGGGGGTGGAAAGCCAGCCCCCCCAGACTCAGGGAAAGCTGCCTATAGCAAGGCACTGCTTCTCAGAGACAGGATTCTGAAAGAGGGCTACTAGCTGGGTGCAGCCTCTGTCTAAACTGTAACATTATGTTGACACCAATGAGAGCCACCTTGATTGCTGCAATAATTATGACAACGGAGGAAACCAGAATAGAGTCAAGCATGTTGGCTGCTGCGTGGAAGCCCTGCACAGGTAGCTTCCCTCCCTTGCCCTTGCTTTCTTATCTCAACAACAGATCCTGTTGTATCCTAACTGAAAGCTCGATTCAGAACCATGGTACAGCATGCTCTCAACAAGGACTTATTAAGATGCAGAAATATACAAACAGTTTTAGAGAGTTAAGCAATAATTTACAAATTAAAAAAAAACTTCTAATGGGACTTTCTGACATTGTGGACCTTCTGGTGGATATAAGACTTCTCTTCCAGCCTGGCCACAGTGTAAAAGAGGTACCCAGAACTTAGGGAGACCGGGAACAACTGAGATAGGGAAGAAAAAGGGAGGAGGGAGAAGGAGGTAGGAAAAAAGATAGACATCATTACTGTGTTATTGTACGATTACCACCATCATTAGAAAACTAATTTGAACAAGCTCAGCCTGTGCCCCCAAAAGGGCACCAAGCGAGGAGCTAGGCTCAAGAACATGGAAATAGTTTTCTCATTTTGACTGGTGATGGGAATAATAATTTTTTTTCTCTGAACCATAACCACTTTGCAGTTAAACAATTTGCTTTCGGGTCGTATCAGGAGCTCTCAGGTGGTGCTCCGAGGAATTCTTTCATTTCTTTCGCACCTTTTAAAGAAAAGAAAACTCCAGGTGCAATTATTGACATTATATTTATACCAACTGCAACACAATATTCCAGAAAATGAGGCTCCTACCAAATTAGTTTATCCAAATGAAGTTTAGACAGCACCTTAGCAGGGAGCAGCAACTTGTCTCAGGGGCCCAAGAGCTGGGGGACCACTCGGAGAAGACACATGCTATCTGCAAGCCTTGTTGAGTCAAGAGCATACAGATTGAGGAGTGCATGTACTTTCAGTTACCCAAATGGATGGCTCCCTCCTGTGGGTCACTGAACCACAGGGTCCCTACATTAGCTTCAGATCGCACAGCAGCAAGCTGATGGGGGGAATGCAGATGTAACTAGCTAAAATAGAATTTGATTTCACGACTGCTTGGGGCAGACACTCAGGCAGAGTTTAAGCAACAAATTATTCTCAGCTGAGAACATCTGCCTGGAAGGAAGAAGAGTTGTGGCTGAAGAATGGAAACTCAACAAGCCAGAGATTTCCAGAAGAAGTCTGAAATATAACCCCAGATCAAAACCTGCCAAGTCTACAACCATGACTTATCAAGTCAGTTTTACAGATGAGGAAACTCAGGGACTGAAAAGCAGGTGAGAGAGGATGTAATTCAGTCAGCCTGGCATCCTCTTCTTTGCACTGTGATTCACTGTGTACCGGGGACTGTGCCAGGTGCCCTCTGGCGCTGCCTTGCTTCATTGTTGCAATGGCCTAAAAGAGTTACTGTTCCTAGTGAGGACACTGGATCCAAATGTTTAAGTGAGAGAGAGCTCAGTGGTACAGTGTGCACCCAGACTGTGTGAGGCCATATGACTGATCTGTAATGTGGAAAGAAGAGAGAAGAGATTAAAGCAGCTTCACCCAGGTTGCCCATCTACAAGGAGACGGAGATAAAATTCAAACCCAGGGGCTCGATGATTATTTGGCAGAAATTCACTCCCTGTAAGTAGGTGTATCTTGGTTCCCAGGATTCCTGAGAGATCTCACAAAACATGGCAGGACTCACGAGTGTGAGAACCGTATCAGAACCTGGCCTTTTGTGGTGTCAGAGAAAAAAAAAAGTTAAAAGCCTATTACCTACAACTGATCGTCACCAAAGAGCTTTTCTTATGGGATCAAGACTTTGTTTCTTATGTCTTATGGCAAAAGCTTGCTAGTGTTGGTGAAGGATTGAAGAAGGCCAGCAAGGTGAACATACTTGGCCAAAAATAGTAATTTGGGATAAATTAATGAGAAAAGTGTCAGGTTCCATGCATGCTTAGATCACCAATGTAAACAGACTTACTTTATGATCCACTGGAAATAAGAGCTGGCAATTTGCAAAAACAGAATTTCCCAAGTGGTCCAGTGAGAGGGAAGTTTTCTCATCAAGTGAAAGGTGGGACTCTAAAGGGGGTGTGGGTAGGGGAGCTCTGCACACACTCACGCACGGTAGTGAGACTGCGAAGTGAAGAGGTGGTTCCTAGGGTCAGTGAGTCACAAATGCCAGGACACAGGTGCCACTTCCACCTGCTGGGGATGCTGCAGTCTCGGACTCACGTGGGTGGAGCACCAGCCAGGAGATCTGAGATGCACTCTGCTCTTCCTGGGCTTGAAGAAGAGTGCCGTGTGTACCTTGCAGTTTCTTGGAAGTTAATAGTTTGAGGTTTCTGCTGTTCCTAAAATTTAAAAGTATGAGACAATCAACTTTTAAACTTTTACATGATGACGGTAGAGCAGAAAGTGGAGCCGCCATGCCCCCCTTTGCACCGTTCGTTCCCAGAGGATTGTGACAAGCAATTAAATCTGGTTCCATGCATCTTAGAAATACCAAAAAAAATGCCTAGTGGGGGAATGGAGTGGAAATGTGTGTGAAGTCAAAGAGGGAAAGAAGTGAAAGTGGGGGTGGGGGCGGAACCCCAAGAGAGGAGGTAAGATGGAGCTATCTGCTCAGAGCTGTCATCTGAAGCAATGAACAGATGCACATGTCTGCAAAGATGAAGAAGGCAGAGGCAAGAGGGTCCAGAGCAGCACCGCCTTAGGGGGCTGAGAGTTACCAGAAAGGAAGCAATGAAGAGGGGGAAAGAGACAAATGCAGACAAGGCTCAGGCTAGAGAAGAAAGAAAAAAGGGCTGGCTTACTGGAGACTTGGGGGTCTCCCACACTATTGTCATCTCACATGCTTGAGCACCCTGATCCTTGTGGGGTCTCAGAGGGTAGAAAACATACTCCATCAAGAAGACTCTGAACAGGTGGATTGGCTAAATTTCTGTCCGGATAGGTAGGATCTGGAAGAGAATCATGATGTCTCATAAACCAGAAGGAGTAAGAAGAAATGCTCATTTATAATACTTGCTGTTTTTGAAGTATCGATGTTTGTTCCATGCCAACGACTGACTCTGTAATTTATGAAAAAATAGCTTTTGCGGCTGGTACAGGCAGACTCCAGAGGCTGTGTTTGGACATGGTTTGGCTCCCAGACATTCAGGTACAAAAGGACAATGTTGAGGGAGTGGAACCTTTAACAGTTGGGGTCTAAGAGGCAGTAATTAGGTCACTGAGGGCTCCCCCTCCTGAATGGATTAGTGCTGTCTGAAGAGCGTGAGTCAGCTCTGGTCATCAAGGATTCTGAAACATTTTATTATTATACCAAGAGCAAAGCTGGCTGTTCAGTCTCCTGCCCAAGGTCTTGCCATGTGGCCTTTCTTGTCTCCACACAGGTTCCCTGTCTGCTCCGGTTCCCTCACTGGAGTCACAGATGCAAATGACAAGAACTGTGAGCTACACAGAGCCTTTTATTTAGAAAATGCCCCGGTTATTTTGTTAGAACAACAGAAAATTGAACAATATCCACAATATCATTGTCCAGACACCAATGAGACCAAACACAGACACATAAAAGTGAGATCTGTAGATTATTTTCCCTTTTTAAAAAAAAAAAGAGCTGGGCGGTGGTGGCGCACGCCTTTAATCCCAACACTAGGAGGCAGAGTCAGGAGGATCTCTGTGAGTTCAAGACCAGCCTGGTCTACAGAGCTAGTTTCAGGACAGCCAGGACTACACAGAGAAACTCTGTCTCAGAGAGAGAGAGAGAGAGAGAGAGAGAGAGAGAGAGAGAGAGAGAGAGAGATTGGCGTTCACAGTTCTTGCTAATATTTTAAAAACATTCTACAGATATGTGAGGAAAAACTTCAGTAATGGATCACCCTTTAACCCAATCCCTGAATTCTCTACAGAGGCAACCAAACTTGTCAGTGATCCATTATATCTGTCTAGAAATATTTTATGTATCTGGCAGGAGATGTATATTTCTTTTCTACATTAAAATGGTAATGTGAAGCAACTTATTTTTTCATGTAATAGTATATTTTTAGAGCCCCCATTCAAAGATACATAAGTGTGTCATATTGTCTTAATGGCTTCAAAGTATGTTTTTTCCTTGTGGTCTATAGTGATAAGCATAGAAGATCTTTCAGTCATATATATATATATATATATATATATATATATATATATATATATATATATATCTCCAAGTGAGCAAAGAGTATGTCCATCTGTACTAGTGCATGTAGGTATGCATTCCTACAAGTAAAATCTCTGGAGGAAAGAAATGTGTTGTTTTATTGAAATGTTTGCATTTCTACTGACTCTCCAAGAGCGTGCCCTTCCTCAAACAGTTGTCAGCATAGGGTGTCTCCAAGATATGGCCCAGTGTTGCTTAGTACAGCCCTGCCCTCACTCTATATTCTCAGTGGAGGTCAGCTGGTCCACAGAAGAGGAGACTGGGCCCCCATTGGAGGTGCAGGATCGTGCTGGAGGTCAGGAGTCAGTGAATCTAAGTCTCCAGTCTTCCCCCTTCAGTGCGTTGGGTACTTTCCCCCAGCAAGCTTGCTGCTGGCATTCTGTGTAAGAAGAGATTGAAGTCTGCACAGAACCTGATCGCTTAGAACATCGCTCTTTTGCTTTCCCATATTCTACTTCTGAATTGGCTCTTTCACTTCAGTCCCGTGATTACACGCTCAACCTGGCCCCCTTAGTTCCTGACACAGTTAAGAGACTGCTAGGAGACAGATGGGACTGGATGTGCCTGGTTTATAACTTTCTTGGTGGTTGTTACCAGGACCACTTCATAATGTCAGGGATAGAATCAGCTGCATTCCAGAACCAGCTTGTCTGATTTTTGCACTGAAAAAGTAAAGACAAATTGTTGGGGGGGGGCAAAATGAGTTTTCACCTCTGGGTCTGGGATCTGAAGCAATCAACGTCTATGTCTTTAAAACGGTTTACACTGGCACACAAACCCCTAAATCCTTCTGAGAGTATGCAGCGAGGTGTTGCCAATTATTGTTTCTCTCTGCTAGCAGATGTTTAGGGGCTGGTTAAACCTTCGGAGAAATTACCTTAGGAAACGGGGAATAAAAGCAAAGATTACCAAGAAACGTAGAGATTGCAAGGTAGGAGGAGAGAGGTGGAGGGAGGAGTGGAAAGGAGGGAGGGAGAAAGTGAGAGGAAGCGAGGCTGGTGGAAATAACCGCACACTTGTAATAGCGGGAAAGAAGCGAGATTTTCCAGCTTTAAATGCCTGCCCGTGCCCTGCTTGCCCACCCAAGATCGGAGATGCTGACAGAGGGCGAGTCGGAAGGGCTCCAGACCTTGGGAATAGTGGTGGTCGTGTGTTCCTCTCTGAAACTATTGCACTACCTCGGGCTGATTGACTTGTCGGACGGTAAGCGAGCCCCGGAGCTTCCCCGTTTTATACGAACGTTTTATCCGGCGTTGATTGTTTTAAAAGTAGTTCAGAAAAAAAAGCGGGAAGTGCGCGAGAGTCTCAGAGGATCTGATGGCGCCCGCCTTCCCTGAGCTGCCCTAGCGCTGTCCGTGGTGCTGAACTGTGTCCCGCTAGCGGAGCGCGTGTGGGTCCTGGTGTTTGTTGAATGAGAGAAGCGAAAAGCATACTTCTCCCGGAAGTGTCTGATAAATATGCATATTTTGGTAGAAGTCAGAGACTTTTAAAAGTCATTATGTTGTTGATTAACTTGCAGTAGCTGAAAAGATTATAGGAAGGTAAAATGCTAATCACAGCCCAACAACCAGCTAACAAACGCTGGCTTCTTTCCCTAACCCTCAACCTTCATAAAGATTCTTGTTCTAAAACCACTTCATCAGCTGTGGCTTTAATTCCAGTTCTTAATGAGAATGCAGCTATAAATCCGGGTCACCAGCATTGTTTATGATTGTGAAAGTGGTAGTGGTTTGGAGCTTTCAAGTGCCTCTCTTCTAGTTATACATAAAATACATAATAGGTTCTTTTACAAACTGCAGTCTCTTGCATTGCTCGGCAGAATGCAAGAACTTGCTTATATGTGACTGTTTGAGTAATGACAGGGAGGTGAAAGTGTTGATTACCCTGCTGCTGCTGCTGCAATGTGTGTGTGTGTGTGTGTGTGTGTGTGTGTTAAAGCACCAGACAATAGCTCTCAGATGTGTGTCATTATTATGGTGTAATCGAAATTTTTTAATGTTGAAGAAGATGAAATTTTAAAATACCTGGATTCGATTATCACATGCTACATACATGTACCAAGTTGTCACATTCTTACAAACATGTACAATTGAATTAAGAAGTTTTAAAAATAAAAGAATTAAATGCCACATGAAGAAAAGTTAGTAGCAAGTTTTTCAAACTTAAGAGATACACCCAAAGTATATGTAAATGTATTCAACATACATTCTCTGATAACTGCATAGCGTGGACAGAAGTTCTCTTCCAACAGGCATTGTATGACTAAACTCTGTACAATAATGAAATATCAGTTGTATACCAATAAGTAGTTAAAAATACCAATCACTTCTTAAGAATCTGGGTCTCCATTTTTGGGGTGATGTTTTTAAGACAGGGTTTCTCTGTGTAGCCCTGGCTATCCTGGAACTCACTCTGTAGACCAGGCTGGCCTCAAACTCACAGAGATCTGCCCGCCTCTGCCTCCCACGGGCAGCGATTGAAGGCATAATGCCACCATGCCCAGCCCCTCCTTTAGGCTGGATACGGTGGTGCATGTCCTTGATCCCAGCACTGTAGAGGCATCTGCAGATAGATCTCTGTGAGTCTCAGCCCAGCCTGGTCATGAGTTTCAAGCCAGCCAGGGCTGCAGAGTGAGACTTGTCTGAACATAAAAAAAAAAAAAAATCTTTCTAGTTTGTTTTAATCTCTCCTCCAAGGAATTTTAGAGCTAATCCTCTTAACTGAGTTTTGTGGATTGGGTTGGTAACTAGTTGTCTCTGCCTCAGACAGCCCAGCCAACTGGACTGTTTGTGTTAAGCCTGGATATGGGAGTTATTTTAGCTCTAGTTAAATCGATGGTTTTATAACCCTAATTTCCTGAGATGTTGTAAATGGAGGCACATTTAGAAATATTTTCTTCCTCCTTAAAACACGCGTGAAATCTAAAAATCTGTACGGATGGCATACATAGAGAGAGGTGGCCACTTAAGTGTACCCTGTCTAAGACCCAAGCTCAGCTGGCCCACCAGTGTTAGCAGACACTTAATCCCTCTGTTGCACAACATATTCCAGGAGAACATGTTTCAGCGGTGTTCAGAGCTCCAGAGTAGCTACTGATACTCTGAGTGCAGGCATTACTACCCACTTCCTCATGTGGCTAAGTGAGGGTGATGTCAAAACATCCTGCTCTTCCCTTCTTATATCCGGAAGTGTCCATCTACCTCCCCACCCCCACTAGTGCTTCTGATGATTGTAGCTTTCGTTCGACTTCGCTACCAGGGAGGATGTCAGTCATCCATCTGACATTATAGAAATGGGAAAAGGGTAAAGTTAAAAAGTAGGGACAGTATATTTAGCACTATTGCTAGAAGCCCTACGTGAAGGGGTAAGCAATTATTCAGCACCTACAAGGCACCAAGAATAGTGTTAAGAGGATTTATGTGCAAGAATGAGTGTAACCTGCAGAGTAACACTCTGAGGAAAAGAAATAGTTCTGGAAAGCAGAGTCATTGTTCCTTTTATGTAAGAAGACAGATTGAGGAAAGTTAAATAAAATTTCCAGAGATGCAACAACTGTGTGGTGGAAGTTCCACCTTCTGCTTTATGCACCATCAGGGAGCAGGGCCAGATGAGGTCTGCGATGTGTCCTTAAGCCTATAGCACATATGGGTGCATAGGGTACAGCCCTCACGATACGGCATGGAATGTCATTTTCAATGTGTATATGACATTAGAAGCTCTGTTAACTTATTGGAGAGAGTGCTGAGGGGGACGTCCACTTGCAGGAAAGGCTCTGGTATATCTGGTAATATAGTCACTCCAAGGAGGGTGAACGCCTTTATAGGGCCTTGTGATCTTAGTCTTATTCCTAATATAGTCTCTTATGGGAAATGCTAGATGGTACAGAAGTGTCAGGTGCAGGCTCAGAAGGGCTGGGATCCAGTCCTGGGCATGTCTTGCTTTATTTGCCAGTTTCAACAAGCCCCTTCTCTCTTTCATTTTCCTCACTTTCCTCACAAGAAAGAGAAACTATTACAATCATTCTATTAATTTCCTAGATGCTGCATACCAGATTGCTACAAATTAGGTGTTTTGAAATAACAGACAAGACCCTTCATGGTTCTGGAGGCTAGACGTCCAAAATCAAGGTGCTGGCAAACTCTGAAAAAGGTCTGAAAAAGGTCTGGGGCATCTTGGGAAAGATCCTTCCTGGCCTCTTCTACCTTATGACACTACTTTTACACTTGTGGGTTTTAGTTTCTGGCAGCATGACCCCAATCTCAGAATCCACCTGACCTCTTCTCCCTGTGTGCATCTAGCTTGACGTGGTGATTTCCCCTTTTCGTAAGGACAGCAGCCATGTTGTGTCAGGGTCCATTCTAATAATTTGATTTTAACTTCATTACATCTGCAAAGACCTTATTTCCAAATAAGGGTTGGAGTTAGAACTTCAATAAGCCTTTTGGGAAGATACAATTCAATTTATAACAATTGGGGGTGTGTAATTCGATTCAGAACAGCAGCAATCTTGCTCCTATAGCTGCAAAAAGAATTAAAATGAAAAACACATGGGGAAAGGCCAAGCTTCCTACCTACAGCTGTGCTCCATCACGCTTAACACTGCTTTGACCTGAAAGCATCCCCCGCCTCAAAAGAAACGTAGTATTCATTAGGGGAAAAATGTGCATTGCTATGCTAAGTCCTTGGGCAGTATAATTATTTCCTATGGATTTGAAAGGGAAGAGTTGTTAGCACAGAAGTTTTCCAAATAAGAATCCTAGAAACCCCTTTTGCCCTGTGTGCCCTGTCACCATACACACTCCAGCTCCACTGCAGTTCCTGCTAATCAGCTGAACTCGGCCCCGCTTCTACCCGAGGATTAGCAAGTGCTTCCTGGGGTGAGGTGAAGGCGGGCAAGCAGATTCTACAAGTTCAGAGAACTTCACCAGTTCATTAGCTGTCTCTCTGCTCGCCTGCTGCTTGGAGGACCAGCCCTCCAAGCAGTCTTAGCTCTACTAGGTAAGATCACTTTATTTCCTCAGAGTCATGTCTAGTCATATCTATAAACCCTGCCATAGCAACTTCAAAAGGCATTGGCTATTCCAGGTCGAGTTTCCGATTAAGACAGCAAGGCATACATCAGTGTCTCTCAACAGGGTTCTCCTACAGCTGTATCTTACGTATCTTACATCTATCTGGAGTTGCTCTGGAGGCTTGCTAAGTCCATTTGACAGTGAAAAGATTGAACACGGTTCTTAAGAAGCTCACTAACATATATGCCTGGATTCAACCATCATTTATAGGTTTATAACATGTCTAATATTTCATAGATTACACATACAGTGTTTGACCTGGACCTCAGAACAGTTCTGATATTAAAAAGCTGTATGTTGTTGATGGATCAAATTCATAGGTCTAAAAAACATTGAGACTTGAGCTCTCGTTTCAACAGAATGACCATGAAGTAACTATTTCAAAACTTTGGATCTCTTCTGTCTAAACATACACAGCCTTATGCTTAAACTGTGCCTGGAACATGCAGAGTTTCATTGATCCTCTTAGTGTGCATCTAGGCTGTTCTTCCTGGTAAAGTCCTCATGACCTTCTATAGCCAGGTTTATAGAAAGCTGAATAATGGCTGCATAGAGACCAGATGTGAACTGCTGGAATGGACACAGTCACCCTAACAGGAAAAGTTCTTTGTGGATGTGATGAAGTCCAAGGGCCTGAGATGCGATTCTCCTGGATTACGTGGGTGGGTCCTAGATGCCATCACAGATGGTCTAAGAGGCAGATAGAGACGAGACACAGACGGGTGAGACAAAGATGGGAGGCAGAAATGGAGATTGGAGCGATGTGTCGGTAAGCCAAGAGGTGCTGACGGTCCCCTGGGACCTAAATTGGAGAAGGCAAAGAATTAGCTTCCTGTGGAGACTTTCAGAGCTGTGGTCCTGCCAGCTTTCATTTCAGCATAAGACATTGAAGTTCTGATCTCTGCTGCTGAGTGTAAATTTTTACTAGTTCAGCCATCAGCGTGCAGTAGTTTGCTGTGATAGCCTTAGGAAAACAACGCCTAGTCTTTTAAAGTATTTCTTCATTCACTATAATAGAATATGAGATAAAATATATATACTGAAAAGCTCCAAAACGGATAGACCTATTGATTGGGAATGCTAGTAATATAAGGACTCAGGTTACATTTTCTCGGCAGTTAGAAGAAAGACAAGAAGTAGCAAGCCCGACTGCCTATCAGCACCAATGTGGGGGACTGGAGAGATTTACATTAGTGGTGAAGGGCAGCAATAAGACAGCATATCCAGGGTGTGCCAAGCGAAATTCCTCCTAATAAAAAACTTACCCTTTCCCTGGACTGGAGAGATGGCTCGGTGGTTGAAAGTACATACTGAGTTTGGCTCTCAGCACATACACCAGGCAGTTCAAACTGCCTATGACTCCAGCTTCTAGGGACCAAACACCCTCTCTACTAGCACATACACTCACGCATGCACACACCACACACAGACACATGCACATGCACATGCATGACATTTTTAAACAATGAAAATACATCTTATAAAAACTCTAATGAACAAACAAACACAGATGCATTTCTCTTCTGCAACCTCAGCCCAGACTTTCCTCTTTTCTCTTCTTCCTCTTCCTTTTCCTCATTTTTAGGGCTTCTGTAAATGTAGTCATACTTTAAATGATGTGTTTAACCTTGATTGCTTGTCTGCTTGCTTTAAGCAGTGTCTATGACCCAACGTCTCCAAGATATGAGGGGCAGGACACCTCCACTTCTTCTACATTTCCCATCCTGTCTGCAAACTTTATTCATTATATTGTCATTTCACATGGTCAGCATTTTGATGCACCCCAAAGCATCCCTATTCCAAGGCAAACAGGAAGTTCTTCCTGTATCTCATTCAGCTTTAGGGCAACACTGGCTCCTGTTTTGGGGGGTTCCCAGTTCTGTCTGCCAACATCTCTCCTTATATGATCAGGAGACATCTCCCCATCTTCTTCAGCAGCAGAACTTCCTGTGTTTAGAGTCCTTCCATCCCTTCTCATCTCCAGAGGATACTGAGAGCTGCCCAAGGCCAGGTCTTCTATCCTCCATGCAGCATAAAGACCCCGCAATATAACCAACCTACTCTCTCTCTGCTTGCCCACAGACTCACCCTACAGCTGAGAATCCCCTGAAACCGGGGCAAATGGCACTGTGTTTGGAGGACCAGGATAGCTAGTACTTCACAGTATACTCTAGCAAACACCAACAAACCTTGTAAATTATAATTTTCTGTCAAAGATTGTAAATCCTGAGGGGAAAAAGAGAAAGGTGCATGCAAGTGGAAGGATCTGGATTGGATTGGACTGACTTTCTTCAAAGAAATAAAAATCATTCAGTTCATCTGTTTTAAGTCCCATACACACACACACACACACACACACACACACACACACACACGATAGATAGATAGATAGATAGATAGATAGATAGATAGATAGATAGAGATAGAGATAGAGATAGAGATAGAGATAGAGATAGAGATAGAGATTTGCCCAAGCAATACATGAATGAACCTTTTCGGGAACTCCTCATCATCCAAAGTGAGATGTCCACTACACCCTTCTGTGTGTCTGTCCCCTTTCCTATTATCATCCTCAGGACAAAGTGATATTAAGATACTTGAGTTCAGATGCTAGAAATCATGGGGCAGGTAGCTGTTGGCATGGGACTGACACCTGACTTTTACATTAAGAAAAATGGATATAACTGTAGTAAAGGAAGAGAAAGAAAGCCACTGAGTAAGTTCATAACGTTCCCAGGTACAGAGAGAGAGAGAGAGAGAGAGAGAGAGAGAGAGAGAGAGAGAGAGAGAGAGAGAAATAAAACATGGCAGGGATGAAAGAGACACATGGGTAAAGGTGAGAGAGGAATGGAGAGAGGGCAACAGGAAGGAGAGCCTCCCAATTCTCAAGCAAGCATGTGGCTCTCAGGTTCACTTAATGTTTAGATAGTTCCCTGTAATCATCACCCATCTGGAGTTAGCCTTTATTCTCCAGGAACTCTGCATGGCTTAGCAAAATCACAGCAGCCTGCCCTATGCTTGAGGGGTGACCAGGATACAGTTCCCATCAGACAAACCAGCTCTGCAGCTGAAGCCGAATGTGCACAAAGAAACTCTGGAGCGGGTCACTTGGGGCTTTCATTTGTTTAGTTTGTTCAACACTGAACGCCACTGATCTGCTGTCCTTGACAATGATCACGTTATATCACCATTCTTTTAGTTCCCTCAAGGCAACACGCAAACACTAGGCTGTACGTAGGCTGCTCCTCGTCTACTCATCTCACCTCACTGTGTCTCTTCTCCGTCTCCAGCCCAAAAATGTCAAGTCACTTCCCTCTCCTAGGGTCCCCTACTGTGATGGCCCTGGAGCTGGTCCTCCCATTTATCCTTTCCTTGGCTTCTCTTTCAGTCTGTTGGTGTCAATACTTGCCCAGCCTATGTCCCTTTTTTCCTGGATTCTGACTACTCTTGAGTTTTACACACACACACACACACACACACACACACACACACACACACACAGTGTACACGTGCACAACACACATACACACACACGCACATACACACAATTCCTACTGAGCAACCATCTGGTCACTGAATGAGCCTAACATGTGAAATGTATTTTCCATGGTTTATTGTTTCTTTGTTTAAATTACAGTCTTGGCATCATGGTTTGAAGCCATGGGTTGCCTTCACTTTTGCCTGTTTTTAAAGTTAGAGAGAAGATGGCTGAAATGAGCTTTTCAGGAGTCAGCCTGAGCTGACTCAAAGAACGAGTCAATGTGCTACACGCAGGGTCATGTGCCCATTCCTTGAGTTAAAAGTCAGGGTTTGCATCCCAAAATTGTGTTCTCACAGTGCCACCAAACAAAGTGAATTTCATCTCCTTGAAACTCACTTTTTATATCTGCGAAATGGGCAGAGAGTTATTGTCTCACAGGGGTGTCGTGAGATGCAGCGGGAGAGGGTGTGCCCTGAGCACAGAATAATGTGCACTAAATGTCACCTCTGAATCTGAGCAACAGTGATCTCCATGAGATCCCAAGTTATTCAACTGAAAGCAGAAAAAGGAGCTGGTGTCCAGCAGAAGAGGGGTGCAAGACAGCAATGCCAAGGTTAGAGGAAAGGGCCTTAGAGGGTCTACAAGAGAAAAAGAATGTGACTTTATTCTAACAGGTGCAATTACTGAGCTTTCCTGTGTGTCAAGAAATATTTTAAAATGCATTATACATTTCACAGAGCGATGCCTCCATATCTTCAGGGGGCTATGCCTGGACCCCCACGGATCACAAAACCCTTAGCTGCTCAGATCTCTTCTGTAAAACGGTGCTGGCTTTGCACAGAGCCTGCTTACAGCCTCCTGTGCGCTGTGAAACTTCTCGAGATGACTGACACTCTATCACGATGTGAGTGCTATATAGAAATCATTCTATTACATCGCTCAAGGAAGAACACTGGGGAACATGTCTGCACATTCTCAGGCAGGTGCGTGATTTTTTTTTCAGATCATCTTGGTCTGTGATTGGCTGAACTATGGAGGACCGTTACCTCATTTGGTCTTCACGACCGTAAAGCGAACACCATCACGTCCCCCGTTTCACACACGAAGCACCAAGAAGTGAAGCCACAGGCTTAGGGTCACACAGTTAAGGAGGCGGGAAGCTGGGACTCAAACTTAAGAGGTTGGGTGGCAGAGCTCAGCCTTTCTAAAGAGGAGTACAGTGATTGGTTTAACAAGAAACTGGTCCCTCCCCATCTCAGGCAGAATACGACTGAGGCAGAGCTGAGATGTTGGAGCCCTTGCTGTGGGGCCTTTACGCTGGTTTGACACGTATATATGTCACCCCCTATTCTGCTCAGTGGCCTCCTCTGGAAGGAAACCTGCAAGCCTATTTTATCCTGTAGACAGAAGGAACAGTTAACTCGGAAGACTCATGAATGCAACCCAACACACAGTAGCTGGTCTGTAAGGGCTTAAGCAGAGGACCCAGGTCTTAACCTCCATAATAGGAGTCAGAAACAGCCTCAGAAGGAAGAACGAATGAGGAAGACTTCTGCTCCCAGGATTTTTATCATTTAAGTAAGTAAAAGAGGTACCAAAAACCCAAAATGAGCCCCTCAAGCTTCTTGTGTGGACAAGGTATGGTTCATAGAATGCCTGGCCACACATGACCTTAAAAAGTATAAATTGTCGGATGATACAGAGATAACCCTAGAATGAGAATTTAAGAAAAAAATAGAATTAGACTAAGTTCTGCCATCTGTCTCTGGTGACTCTGTCTTCTGTGAATGGGGCAATAGGGCCCATGTTCAGCATGTTGGAAGATTTAGTTGAAATACATTGACTTGATCCTAGGGCTGTCTACAGATACTCTACAAGGATATGAAGAGAAGGATGGCTTTCCCATACCACTTTCAAGATGTCTCCCAGTGGCCTTTGCCATCACATGGGTCATGGGCAGCCCCTGGGCACAACCGGACTGGCTCAGCTTTGCTAGAGTCTGAGAGGCCCCTGGAACCCAGAAAGCTTGTGCTCCCACTCCCCAGTCTCCTCTCCAGCCCCCCAAACTGGCCCCCAGGCTCCAGTGTGCAGGGGTGAGGCCCTGGAGGGGGCGCTGAAATGCCACAAGACCTCACTCTCAGGAATTCAATATAGAAAACACATTAAGACCTGTTTACATGGAACTGCTGTTTATAATTATTGTTCCCTATGGGATACTCCCCCACTGCTTCCTCCAATCCTACTTTAAACTGCTCAACTAATAGAGCTTTCCTGGCTTCCCTAGGGAGACATTCACAGGCACTAATAGAGCTATAATTCAAAAATTGCTTGATATACATGCCCTCAATTTTCCCCCAGAACAACCTAAGTGAAGATCCCCAAGCATGCAGCTCGCTCATTGGCCAGAGGCAAATAAACATGCCTGACATTAAATATACAGCCTCCTGTTCATCTGGGTCGCCACCAAGCCACAACAGCTATCATGCTTTATCCTAAGAGATCCCTCTGCCACCAAGTGCCACTGGGAAGAAGCCAGCTGCTGGGTGGGACCTCCAGAGGCCTCTGGAGTCTGCAAGCCTTTCCCAAAATACTTCAGGTAGAGCAAGGGAGTCGGGGGTAAGCACCCTCTGTGCCCTGGAGAAACAGGGACTCAATGGTTCGCAGCTCCAGAGAAAATGGCTTCGTCTTTCTGATGCATGAAGAACCGGGCAGGAAAAGAAGTGCATCACAGTGTGGCATCAATACATCGCCACGTTGCATAAACACCACCACCATGCACAATTACTAAAAAGTGTAATCCGCCTTCAGATGCCAGGGTGAATAATTACCCTGGTGAGTTTCTGCATCATTTCAGCCTTCTGAGTGCTGGCTTACCAAATGGTAAGATGGAAGTATTGTATCACCACTCAGGATCACTGGGGCAGTAAAGGAGGATTAGCAAGCACAAATGTATCTAATTTATCTTTACAGGCAGCTGTTCAGGAAATGTCCCTCTGTCTTTTCTGCTAACATCTGAATATGGTAGGAATGGGTGCTTTGGTAGGCTTGTTAACAAGTGTGTGAGCGCTGTACATTCCTAAACATGCTAAAACCAGATGATTAGGAGAAGTAAATTAGGACCAATTAAAATAAGGTTGACTTCCTCAAAGTGAATATGTTTAGTGAAACTTGCTATCTTGAGAGGAAATTCATATAAATTGAAAATAGCATCAATTCAAATGACTTTAGAGACTGCTCTTGAGACAGGATTCATAACTGATTAATAAACTAAAAAGAGAGAGAGAGAGAGAGAGAGAGAGAGAGAGAGAGAGAGAGAGAGAGAGCCAACGCATACTGGTAAGGTAAAAACCCAGTGTCTTCTTGGTCTTTGTGGCAGAAGGAAGTGGGGACCCAGAAAATGGAAATCCCTATCCCAGAACCAGGGGTTGGGTCCCAGGTTTCCCATCCCACTCCTCTGTCCCCTCACTCAATCCTGCTGGTCAGTGTTCTTTGCATTGTTGACGATGGCAACAGGACAGACCATCTTCACATTGTATCTTGTTGATGGAGCCAGAATGGCACCTAGGCAGGGTAACCCCAAATGTCTACTATCCCACCTTTCTTTGCACATGGGTAGACTAGAGGGACAGAAAAGGACCCACAACCTATTGCCCACCCTCTGGGTACCATGCTTTGGAAACAAGTTCCTGGGTTCTCACATCCATGGCACCCCTCTGGAAGGCCCTGAGAAATGAATGTCCTTTGCAGATGAAGCAATGCCACTAGACAAGTGAAGCCACTCAGAAGTCACACAGGCAGTGTGTGACAGGGATGAGAGCCAAACCATTCCAGTTCCTGGGTGCAGCCACCCACCTCTCTATTTTCTCCATCTTTCTTGATGCAAAATACCTGATGTCGAGAGCTTCAGTCATCCAGAACACACACACACTGATACAAATGAGCCTCCACTGATGTATAAATAAAATTGTTCTTTGTAAATACATGGGCAAACCTCTTCATCTCCCCTTCCATAGCTATACTACAGTGGCAGACACTTTTCTATCTGGAGGAAGGATGAGTATCCATACAAGGACCTATGAAGGTCCCAGAGGCAAACAAGAAGTAAGATGCAGGCTCACAGGACAACATGAAGAAGTAACATGTTGGCCTCATGTCTTTCATCCCTGTGGCTTTTGCACACTGACCTTGCAGGAACCACAGTCAAAAGCCTCTCAACTTACTGCAAAGTACCCCAGCCCACTGCAAAGTACCCCAGCTTGCTGAAAAGTACCCCAGTCTGCTGGAAAGTACCCTAGTCTGCTGCTGAACCTCAGACTCTTCAGACAGATCAGGAACAAATGGGACTCTACCTGTCATTCCTCCAGGATGACAGATACAATTGCTAGAAAATGGGAAAAAGGTTGAAGTGCTCTCACCAAAGACTTCAATTTATCTTTGGACCATTTTAGTCGGCAGTCTCACGTCACAGCTGCACACTTTTTCAGGAGTAATTAGAGGGCCAATCTGTAAGAAAGATGTCTATTAAGAATAAATTAATAATAGCTAGTGCATTTTGGCTGGCAATCTTGAATGATATGGCCATCCTATAAAAATTCATGTGTTTTTAATGAGCCTGAGACATGTTTCTCAATGAACCACAGATGGTTCGTTTTTAGCAGCCTACCGTCCTAGTGTGCTTCTTTGACGCTGTAAGAGGGTTTATTTTGTTTACAAGTTATAGCCCATCATCGAGAGAAGCCAAGGCAGGCACTGAAGTGGAGAGCACGGGAGAGGAACACTGCTTACTGGCTCGCTTCCTCTGGCTTACTCAGCTACCCTTCTTACACAGCTCAGGCCCACCTGCCCAGGGGTGGAACTGCCCGCAGTGGGCAGGAGCCTCCTGCATCCATTAAGAATTATAAGAAAAAGCCTCATGAACACGGCAGAGGGCAATCTGATCGAGGCAACTGTTTCAATTGATGCTCCCTCTTCCCAGGTATATCAAGTTGACTAATGCTATCAATAACATCTCTAGAAAGACATTATGGGCGTGTATATTTGAAATGGTGAAACAGAACTACAGCAGGTCTCTGGGAACCCCCGAGCTCTTCCTAATCTTCAACATTCGGTGCATCATCCCTTGCCCCATTGGGAAGGAATTGGGGCGATAGTTCCACTCTTCCCTAGCACACAGTGATCCCCACATCTTATCCCTGGGGCTAATGGAAGCAACACTACATATGCTTGACAACTAATAACCAAGCATTCATGACAGAGGGATTAAAAAACAATCCTCACAAAATTGGTGGGTGTAAGGTATGAAATGCATTTGATGCAACACTTTCCACGGAGAGACTCCTTGGAGGTTTTATTTCCTTTCCCCGTCACACTCAGAACCAGGAAGACCATGGGAAGTGCTTGCGTATAGGTCTGTTCAGCAACTGCAGCATTGCAGGACTCCAGAAGCACCATTCAAATGTGGCCTCTGTCTGTGGAGCCCTGGGAGGGTGGGATACAATGGGATATGCCCAGAGACCTGGAAACAACCCCCTAGAGAGGGAAGGCAAGCAGACACCAGCTGGAAGCAAGAGTTTGTGCGAAACTGTGCCGGTGTCGGTCAGGGGGTCAAACTGCAGAAGCAGCGGCTCCAGAGTGGGGGAGGGGAAAGGGGAGCTGTGTAGAAATGTGACATGAGTAGGAGAGACAGAACCCGGAAGTCAAGCAGGTCATAAAGGAGCTTGAATGCTGTATTCCAAACCACAGCCTTTTGTCTTCAGGCAATGGAGCCATAGAAGGCTTTAAAGAGAAGGCATGGTCAGATATATCTCCCTTGAATGCATCTGATTTCCTTCTGCACTTAGGCATCTGCACAGAATCCTCCTGCCCATGTTGCTCATGCATGAACTCAGGCTGAACACACACACACATACACACACACACACACACACACACACACACACACACACACACACTCCTTCCCATCTGCTAAGACCCATTCCTTTGAATTTAATCCCCATCACTTCCTTGGGGAAGCATCCCCTACATGCCTACACCTTACCCCGGTCACTCCCTCCTCTCTGCCAACACCCCTCCTGCAGTACTTCCCGATGCTGTAACTCTTCACACCTGTGATCCTTAGGATCTCTCCCTCATGTGCCAAGTCATAGTCTCTGGGGACAAGACCATGCCTGTCTTGGCTCACCAGTGCCTGTCCACGGGCCTGGCACTAGCTAGATGCTCCACAGTTCCCTGCTCTTTATTGATTCCAAAAGATCCTTCTATATGTTCACAGAGGGAGCCTACCTATTGGCAGGGTCCAACCTGAAGCCTGGAGGCTGGTACTCTAAGGGAGTCTTAGGGAGAGATGCCAGGTCCTTGGAATTGAATCTTAAGAAGGCTAATCCCTGGTACTCAAGTTAGGAAATGTCAAAAGAAACTTTCTGAGTCTGTATGGCTGGCTGTGGGGCCTAATGATCTAATGCATGCAGGAATCCCATCCTCAGGGCTGCAACTGTGCCATGGACATTTTTCTAACCCCCATGGCTCCTGACATGGGACTTGACATTCAGAAGGCACTCTGTGAGAGCAATTGGAGACTAAACACCAAGCTCTGGAAAGCCGCGGTTTCCAGAGAACCTGCTTCAGCTCCCACAGCAGGCCCAGGCAGGGAGCTTCTCCCATGGCCTCGGGAACAACCAGTTTTTACAAATTATCAACATCTCCCCATTAGCTGTTGCAATATTAAATTGTGTGACTGAAAATGAATGAATAATCCCACGGGCGAGTGAGAAAGACCAAGCGGCAGGATTTAATAACAAGTCCTGCCCTCTCTCCAAGCAGAAGGTCTCCCTAATTAAATATTAAAAATCTATCCACACAGCCACAGCCAAAAAAAATTGCTTTTTCAGCAGTGTGGCTTGGAGTCACTGCTCCAAAGACCCAGGTACTGTGAGAGTGACCTCCTGGGGACCAGTCAGGGCACCAAGGACCACTGCACGGTGAACAGACACTGACATTGCTCAGGTTGTGCCATGTGTCCATGTTTCATCCTTGTGAAGACGATGAGCCGTGGATTACATCATATCAACATGGGTAAACTGAGGCTTGGGGGTGAGGCAGTGACTACCACAGGGCCACACAGCATCTAGTGATAATGCGTGGATTTAATTTGTCGTATGTGGTTATGAGTTTTATTCAGTGATCGCGGCAGTTAAGAATGTGGCGTTGAGCACCAGGTTTGAATCCAGCTCTACTGATAGCTGTGTGGCTTTGGGCAGATCACCCTCAACCCTAAGTCTCGGGTTCTAATGAGTGGTAGCATGTTGTTCATGGGGTTTCTGGATGGTGTCATGAGAAAATGCATGAGACGGGCACTACCGAAATGCTAATTACTACAGTGTCAGGAAGGCTATCAATAAAATACTTCAACGGCAACCCCCATTGTCCCAGAAGCCCTCCTCTGTATCAGGTTCCTACCTAGTCCACTGGGTGACACTTACTAACCCTATGTCTATGGCACCTCCACTTAATATTTAATTTAAATATCATAAGAGCCTGGGAAAGTGGAGATTGATCCCACCCTGTCCCAGATGTTGAAGTGCAGGCAGAGAAATGAAAGAGGTGGCCAAGGCTGCCTGAAAGAGGATCCCCAAGCCACAGGCTCTGCCCTTACCCACCTGGCTTTCCACCCTGCATTGTAGAGTAGGACTCCAGGCTCAGGGCTCTGCCCCATCCCCCCAGGGTTTCTGGGGGCTGAGGAACTCTTCACACTTGCCTTTGAAGTTTCCAAGCAATGGCTCTTATGGGACTCTTCATATTAGAAATCCCAAGTCACGGGCAGAAGACTTAGAAACCACACCTAAGCAAGAAAGACGGTAACGGCCATCTGTAGCACTAACCCTCAGAGATAACTACAACTTGCCAGTACGATATCTTAGCGAACACGGATAGAGTAATACAAGACTCGTGATACCCTACGATGTGATAGATAGGGAGAGACAGGAGACATGTTTCCTGTTTCGTGGCATTTGCAAAGTACTGCCCATGTCTCTGAACCTGTTTCCCTGGCTTCGTACTTTCTTCGAGTTTGCTTCAATAAAAATCACATCTTTTTCTCGTGTTTAATCTCTTCCTTTTAATTACAACTATCAAGACCTGTTTCCCCCTGCAGGGTCATGAGGCAGCTAAAGTGAGAATAAAGGAGGAAGTTACTGATTAGCTAGGAAGAAAATCAGTCCTGGGAGATTTTTTTTCCAGCCTTATAATATTCTCAATGCTATGAAGTCAGGTCTCCAGCTAAGCCTGAATCAGCCTTTGGCATTCTACAGAAATTATCAAGCCCTTTGGTGTTCTAGCTGAAACCTCAAATATCTTGGATTGTAGCTTTTATTAACTGAGAAAAGGAAATGGATGTTCTTCCCCTTGCCCTCACTTGCAGAGAACTGGGACCTAGTGAAAAGTCTCAGACCTGCGTGATTCATCAGGCCCTTCTTCGGCAGTGAGCCGGCAAGGGGGAGCGGGCGAGCAAAGCCCACAGGCAGAGAGCAAGCCTGGAAGACTATGAAGTTCCCGCCAATGGAGGGGCGATATAGATCCCGGCTCTCCTATGACTGACATCAGACATCACAGAGTGATTAACATTGTAATTCATGGCTCTCTGCTGGCTTCTCACTGCACACTTAGACCCACTCTGGTCTTGTTTGCTGTTTGCTAGCTTGCAGCTGCTAGACTTTTCACATGGCCCCTAGGTGCAGGGCAAGAGGGAGCAGAGCTGCCTTGCTCTCGGTAAAGCGCATCCCGCCTGACCCCATCCCCGACACACTGGCCACCCGTCATACCTACAGTAAGTCTGTTCCTCCTCAAGTCCATCCACCCACAATGCCCTTCTTTCCTCCTTGCCTGGCTTCCCCCCTCCTCTGTATTAAGAATGCTACAGAGAGTATCTACTTCCACCCAGGAAGCTGAGATCTCCTTGGGGCAAGAAGCGTTCTTGGGTAGCGTCATAGGATGTAAGTCAGCTGGGCCACCAGGGACACACATCATCCTGTTCACATTGGGCTGGCTAGTGCCAGTCACAGGGGCAGGGAGTACATGGAAGAGGGTGGTGAGCAACAGCGACCACCACACAGCGTCATGGTTTGAAAAGTACATTTTATTCAATAAAAACATCATAGACCAGAAATCCCAAACCCCTCTTCCCATGGACTTTACCTAGTATCCTCTAACAAGAAAGGAGAGAGAGTGTGTTGTTTGTTGTTGTTTTCAACAACTACAAAAAATTACAGTTCTTAATGCAATTCATATCCATGGCAAAAAAATAACAAACAAACAAACAAACGAGAAAAACAAAGGTCAAACAAGACCAGCAAAGTGACTCAGTAGAACTTGGTGCTAAGCCTCAGGAGTTCTAGTCTCTGTGACCCACACAGTGGAAGGAGAGAAATGACTCCCAAAAGTTGTCCTCTGGCTTTCATACACACACCATGGCATGCAGATGCGCTCTCTCTCTCTCTCTCTCTCTCTCTCTCTCTCTCTCTCTCTCACACACACACACACACACACAAACACACACACACTAAAAAAAACCACACACACATGCACGTACACACGCTCGCGCAAATAAATAAAATCAGGATGAAGAGAAAGACATGTCCCCACTCCAGCCTCAGAATCTTAAGATGCAGTCTTCATAAAGAAGGGCTTTGCAGGTGCAGGTTGGGAGCCCTGGGAAGTCTTCACGCTGAGCATGGCTTGCAGCTGTCTCTTGTATGTGAGCCTTCATTTTCAAAGATGCTTCTAATCCAACTGAAGTTTTACGGTGAGCTTCCCTGAGGCCTAAAAGCTAAGAGGTCCTGCTACCTCCCTGTGAGGCATTCTGAAGGGTTGAAAATCTGAAGGCAGAACTCCATCTGGAAAGTTCCATTAAAGCATCACTCCAGGACCCGCCATTACTACTACCTACCACTAGGCAGATTAAACAGCTTCAGAGCCCCGTGACCTGCTAATGTATTCACAGCTTCACGTGGCTAATTAATCTAGGCTCATCTGTCCTCATCAACTACAAACGGCTTCCAGCCAGCCCTCCTACTTGCTCCCAGGTTATTCATGTCCTGTGAGCTCTCCCTAGGTCTCAGCCAATTACAACCCCGCAAAGACACTCAGTAGGAAGCTAAGCCCCAGAGTTTTGCCTCCAAGTGGAGTAATACATTCTAGGTTCCGGGTCCTTCTCTACAGAAGTCCCTTGACCTTCACAGACCGGAGACCGAGGTCCCTGTGATCTTTCCGCTGCTGCACCCTCTGAATTTGAGAAGACAGAAGGGACAGCTCAGGTTCTGCTGAACTGGGATTCCAGGCTGGCTCTATCTAACCACAAAGTCCCCATCTTTTTCTTCTTGCTGATGGCCACCAAGCTGTCGCTCTGCCTTCCGTGGCTGCCCTGTATAAAACAGTGCCCTCAAGACCTGTTTCTCTCATCTGTCTTCATTCGGAGCTCCAGCACCGAATGGGCATCTGGACCAGATGACCACTGCTTTTATTTAATAATGTCTAGATTACATCTACTGGAGACTTAGAAATTATTTGGTGAGTGAACAAGTGAATAAAGAATTAATAATGCCGTCCTTTTCAACACTGAGCGGCCAGGAAGATGTATTCAAGTTTCAGCTTCTGGGCCAAAGAGTCAGCATAAGACCTTGGGCAAATCCAGTTCCCTTCCAGGACCCCAGTTTGCAAATATAGATGACAGAATAAGCATCTCTCCATAGTTAGAGTGTCCTAGGCCTTAGACACAACAACTAAACTGATATTGATCTTCAGAAAAACAAAACAAGGGCAGCCATGCTGGATGATTGGCAGGAGCGAGGGGCCGGGGAGGACACAGGAAGTGGACTCCTAGAATTGAAACTTCCCTTTCTGCCACCGCAGGCTGGATTCCCCAAGTTCTCAGGGGTAAAGAGTCTTGACTAGAGGACTCTGTCCCCCAACTCGTGGAGACAGACACAACCACAGATGCAGGGATGTGGACCCCGCAGAGACTCTTGGGTTGGTTCCAAAGCACGTGGCCATCAAGAGGGTTTTGAGATTTGTCTCGGTTCCTCACTCATCACCTTTGGGATTCTCTGTGTCTCCAGATGGAACGGCAATGAAAATACTTAGCTGATGGCAGACTAACGGTGTCTATGTGATGATGATACTGAAAAGCTACGGGGGCTAAATGAAATGGCATAAACAAAGCACCCACAATGCTAAGCCTATAAGTAGCCTCTTTCCTTGCAGAGCCTCCGTTTCCTCCTCTGTGAAATGGAATTAATACAGTGCGTCCCTCATAAAGCCTAACCACACTGACTCCAGACCCCATAGGCCCGTCCTAGTTTTGATTTGTGTGCTTTAAACCAGTCAGAAGCAGGCTTCTCAGGCCATGTCCTGAGTCTATCCAGGACATTCTGAATCTCAGTAGGAACCTCCAAAATATGAAATTTGGGCATGTATCTAGACTGCCACCAACACCTGAAAGTTTCTTGGAAAAATGAGGCGTGTAGGGCGGAGGAGAAGCACTATCGGGTAGGGATTGCAGTTTTGCACAGGAAGTATGAATGAGTCACAATGAATAACTGCATCTTGTCCTTCCTGTGGAAGGGCTGACAGGAGGGTAGGGACTGTAGTTTCCTAGACAGCGCATGCTCGGGCCAAACTGGGTTGTTATTCCTCTGCTGCCTGCATTCCCACATGGGAATGGAGGCCTGGCATAGTCACCATTCCTGAGGACACCGACATCCCAAACTCTCGCCTGAAATAAATGATGCAATTCGCGTTTAAAAGAAGTAAGACAATGATGGGAACCTGGGATTCTGTGGTTTGTGAGCTAAATGGTCAAATTACAGAATTAGCCGTTCAGTTAACGCGACACTCTTGGTCTATCTCTTGCCTCACTCCTGTAGCACCTCCCACTGAACAGACACTGAGTGCTTACTGGGTACTCCAGTCAGGCTTCAAGGGTGGGAGGGAATGGTGTCAGCTGCTGAGGCACTCTAGTAAAGATGGCTTTTCACGTGGCTAGATTCCACAGCTGTTGCAGAAGATCACCACAGGTCTGTGGGGAACCACCCTTGAAGGTAAACAGGACCTCGGTGTAGACCTTTCTATGCTAGGGTGAATCTGGGCTTTGCCTGAAGTTACCTCAGCAGGCGAGTAGTGGGTGTAGTGTTGAATCTCACGGAAAGGGCCCCCCCGCCCCCTGCCCATCTTCCTGCTTCCTCTAGGACCATCTGGGAATCAGCCCCAGTCCTCCCCCACATCAAACCCACTCCTCACCTCTAGGTTTGTATTTCAGTCCATGAAAACTATTTTTACTCAAAGGAGATTTAAGTGGGACAGACCTCCCCCACCCCCACCCTCATCTACTGGATTTCATTGGTAGAAGTGTCTTTGCGGTAATGATCTGAGTCCTGAAACAATTTGGGAAGACAGCGGGGCTTTGAAACTGGCTGTATTTCCTCTTTTTATGATGGTTCATTTTACATTTTTATTGGCTCTCCGCTGATTGCTCCTGGCTCTCTGACGGGATGTGAGATGCACTGACATTTCTAGAGATCAATATATTAATAAATCACGAAGTTCATAATGTCTGATTTGCTTCTAAATGAGACAGAACGATTATCACCATAAAGTTGCACATAAAATATGCCCAATTGTGATGTATTGTGTAGTCTAAGCAAAGGCATTGAGTGAATAACCTTTCCCCCAAAGAAGGAAACAATCAAAGCTGAATAACTTCATTAATAATTCAAGGTGTGTCTGCCAAGGCTTCATTTATTAAGTGCACAGTTAAGAGGCTTCCACACTGAGTCCTGGAGAGGAGGCTGGTACCTTGACACTGCCTTCTGCCTCTGGGCAGGCGCGCACATTCTCACACAAACTGACTGACTGCAGCCCTCACATTTGGCAGTTCATGTGCCAGCTAAGGGTAATGTCCAATGGCCTTCTCCAGCTAAGAAAAAGACCAAATAATACACACAATGACTGTCTGGATTATTAAGGGCAGAGGACACGAAGTCTCGTGATAACTCCGGGGAGAAAGAGACAGGAAATTTTCTCGATGACCGTCTGTTATTATGTCTGTTTGCTAATGCTCCAGGCACTGTTCTGGTCTCATTACCCACAGATACCTTGCCCTGTTCCATGGCCACCTTCAGTATTGATACTCTTTCATCTAGAGTCTTGGGTCTGCGAACAGCCATTCCAGTTAATATAGACAATAATAGGCAGGCTAACCAGTCAGTGTCTAACCTGAACTGACAATTGAGTGCCCTTTTAACAGAGTAAATCACAGAAGAAAATCCCCCTGTATGAAAATGCCCATTTAATTAACTACATCCACCAGGATGCATAATCATGACCTGCAAGGTGTCTAACCGTTGGATTCTGCTGTTGAGAATGCCCTTAAAATCACCACCATAATACAAGCCAAGAATTGAATTATGCGTTTTGGCACCTATTGTGCACACAGTCATTGTACAGGCCTTATCTCACCTAGATTTACAGCTACAAGGCACATATGATTATAACTCATGTTAGTCTAATAACCATATACCTCCTAGGGACAGCGAGATGATCAGATCAATTCTAAAACTATTACTACGCTCTCTGAGCCCACCAAGCAAGGCACTTAATACAGCAGACACTCTCTCAGCGGCTTCCCACTACTTCTCTGCTTGAGATCTCTCCTATGACGTTTATGTTTATGTTTGCACTAGCAACAAGAGGAAGGCTTGTTGTCTTGGATTACAAGGATTTAGCTGACCGAATGAAATTAGCTTTGATTCTTCAGTGCACCAGTTTGAGAAAGTTAAGCATATGCCACATGCCTTAAAATAGCAATGGCAATATGGTGGAACCCAGTTGTCCTGGAGGATTATGTCCCCCAGACCAGAACCACTTCGCTTCTTCACTTCACACTGATAGCCTGAATCAGGCCATGGTGGGAATAACGGCACTAAGGACATGGTAAGTAGGATCTGCCAGGCTTCCTTCCCTCCCAAGAGCAGCTGTTAGACATTTAAAACCCGACCAAAGCTAACGCTCTGTTTGGAGAACATCTTCATTTAGCAAGGTGTCAGACCTCTCAGCACGCTGAAGCGGGGCTCGCCACACCTCATCAATTCAATGAGTTTCCATTATGAGTCAATGCTACCTCATCTGAGATGAATCATCTCAGACTCTCTGAGCAATTTTTGCAATTTCTCTTTACCCCTTCAAGTCGTAAACTAAAACAAAGCAACAAAACAAACAAAAACCTGCCCTTCCTTCCTGGGGACTTTTCATTTGGAATGAATTGTCATTCCAGTTTCTTGGACAAGAGGAGTAATAAAAACCCATCCATGTTTTCCCATTATTTCCTGCATAGATATAACCCTTGAGATTGCTCTCCCGTACACAGGTCAGCCATGCTCATTAACAGGCTAGCTCCACAGGCTGGATCATCAGGGTCACCATCCCGCTGAGTCCAAAGGAGAGCCCGTGGGGGCTTCCCCACTGCCCGCCCTCTGAATCCTTGCTGGTGGTAGGATTAGGGCTTAGTCTGACTAATTGCCCCCTAGAGCCTGCTGGAGCTACTAAACTGTCAAAAGTTTCATCTCAGGCACTTTTCCTTGACAAAATAGTCCGCTTAAAACATCAGCTAGACACTTCTGCCTGTGGCCAAGAAGTTCCAAGGAGGCCGACAGTTTTAACTTGCAGCATAGCCAGAGGCTCAGCTGCAGAAGATGTTGCTTGGAGACAAAGGGACATGTTGATGGGCATGGCCAGCTCCTTGCCTGGAAGCTCCTGGTAGAGTCCTAAAATCTAGGTAACTCTTTCCCCTCTGCTTTTCAAACGTGGTCAAAAGATGAATGAATGTAACTTCCTTGTATAACAAGCAGAACTTGGATGCTATGATATGTACAGTGGCTGTGTGGACTTCTAATGGTCATGCTAGGTTTCTGATAGGTAATTTCTGTCTGTCAATGACCACCTGGCAAGAAGCTGCAGAGGACATTTGACACCCTCATCTTCACACATCAGTGCCTTGTGGACCAGAAGACCTAGCGCACCCTCCCACTGGGAGAAAGGGCAATGAGCCCACATAGGCGCCTCCTGAAGATCTCTCCTTCCATTTGACCCTCAGCTGCCATTTAGAAGAAGTCGAAGCACTCTGAGGTCTCTATGGGGTTGTTTCTAAGGCATGTTTTCAGGACAGAGGTGTAAATGAATGAGAAATGTATAAATTCAATTTGGCTTACAAAGAGCAGGAGGGGTTTCAAGATTAAGAGAACAAGCGCTTGAAGCAAAACATGATTTGAGTTTTATTGAACCAAGAAGACTGGAAAAATATCTGGAACTCTGAGAAAATCTTTATCAGGCTCAGCGCGGGCACTCACAGGACTCGTTGTTAAGTATATAAAAATCAGAGCTGACGGGCTGTGCGCCCCGCGTGTGTCTGAGGAGATGTTGACTCACCTCAGGGCCTCAGCTGTGAGAATCTAAGCCTCAAGGTTTGGAGGGCAAATGAGACCTTTGCCCTCTCTGCGGTAGGCAAGTACCAAGAAAGATCTTTGGCCCTGCTTGTTGGGGGGAAGCCATTGACTGTGGCTGACCTCACCCAAAACAAAGGGATCCATCTGTATCTAGAGGAGGGACGAGGTAACATTTGTGAATGCCAGTGTACGATCACTAATGCAGCTTCTAATGCACCTGGCATAATCCAGGGAACACAGAACCACTGGAAAAATGATGTTAAGAGGGGAGTACAGTGCTCTGTACTGTTTGTGCCCATTGTTATGTAAATTATTTACGGCTTTTAAAGCCTCCTTTGGAACATAGCCTCAGCAACATCCCACACGTTTTTGACACGTCCTGTCATCATACTTTCCTGCAAAACAGCATGAGTGCTTCTGAGACACAAGTGATTTAGAAATTAATGTGTTGATAGATTTGGGGAACGAGGAATTTTCTAGGGGCATAGTTAATTCCGTGTTTGGAAGACTGCTTGATGCCCTGATTTGTTATTGATGTTATACTCCAGTCCAATCTACAGAATCCACCCCAAGTAACTCCAGTTCATCAGACTTCATGGAGACTAGGTCTAGGAAAAGATCAGCTTGGGTAAATGATCTATGCGCCCTGTAAAAGAATGCAGTCTTTTTGACAGCTGGGTAGAAACTGTTTGTATCAGTGAGGTCACGGTCATGCAGTGTGTCGCTCAGATCCCCTGTGCTAATACTGACATTCTGGGCTGCCTAGGTTTATATTTACTCTTTGAAAATTTCATATATGCATTCAATGTATTTCAATAATATCCGTGCCTCCATGTCCCCCTCCAGATCCTCCCAGGTGTCCCTTTTACACACACACCAACTCTTTTTTTTTTTTTAAGAACCCACTGTGTCTAATTAAGGCTGCCCACATATTCATGATTGCAGGGTCATCTACGGGCATATGATCACTGACCACACCCCTGAAGAAGGCTGACTTTCCCTTCCCTTGCAATCATCAGCTGTCAATAGCTTGTTCTGAGACAGGTGCTTTTAAATCTCCAGTTATGATTGTGAATGTGTTATTTTTCCTTTTAGTTCAGCCAGGCCTTGGCTTTATGTATATTTGAAACAATACTTTTAATTCATACCGAGTGGGAGTTGTTACATCCTCCTAAATGACCAACCTTCTTACCTGACAAAACTCCTTTTTATTTTCCCCAAAGTTTCCCATCTTAAAATTACCTGATATGAATGGAGTCACCCCAGCATTGTTTGGAGACAGAGTTTCTCTGTGTAGCCCTGGCTGTCCTGGAACTCACTCTGTAAAACAGGCTGACTTTAAACTCGGAGATCCACCTGCCTCCGTCTCTTGAGTGCTGGGATTAAAGGTGTGTGCCGCCACCACTACCCAGCTAGCGTTTCCTAATTTATGTTTGCATGGGGCAAACAGCATTGGATTAAGGTATAGTTTTCAGCTGATGATCGGCCTCTTGCATTGACAATTTCCTATTTGTGCTTCCTTTTCATCAGTTTGACTCTGGAGTTTTCCATGTGGGTTTATTTATGTCTATGCTGCTTGGGATTTAAAGAGGGTCCTAAATCTGTAGCTTCTTAGGTTTCACCCACTTTAAAAGTCCTTAGTGTCTTTTCAAATATTTCTACATCAGCATTATTTGTCACCTTCTTTTTGGGGAGTTTTTAACCATATAAATGTGTATGTATATAGATATATAAACATACACACACATATAGGTATATATAAGCAGAGACTGCTTATTCATTCCTGGCTGCCCAGACCCAAAATAATCACACAGAAACTATATTAATTACAACACTGCTTGGCCAATAATTTAAGTATATTGTTAGCTAGCTCTTATATCTTAAATTAACCCATTTCCATTATTTTGTATTTTACCACAAGGCTCGTGGTTTACCAGTAAGGTTCCCAGGTGTTTGTCTCCTTACATGGCGTCTCTCTAACTCTACCCACTCTCTCTACATCTCTGTTCTGATTTCCCTCCTGACTTTACTCTGTTAAGCCATTGGCTGAAAGCAGCTTCTTTATTAACCAATGGCAATAAGACATATTCTCACTTCACGTCCCTTTTTCTGTCTAAATAAAAGTGAAGGTTTTAATTTTAACATAATAAAATTACATAACAAAATGAATTATAGATGTTTGTCTTTGTTTAGAGTGTTGGTTACAAGTTGTTATGAATAATGGTCAGGAAAAAAGCTAAACAAAGGAGATTAGATTCAGAGCTCTTATTTTGAAAAGAAAAAAAGGGGGGGGGGAAGTGCTGTGAGACAATGGTCTTGTACCCTGTAAAGATTTGTCACTTGTATTGGTTTAATAAAATGCTGATTGGCTAGTAGTCAGACAGAAAGTAGAGACGGAGTGACGAGAACAGGAGAATTCTGGGAAGAGAAAAGGCTCAGTCTGTAGTCATCACCCAGATGCAGAAGAAGATGAGAATGCCTCACTGATAAAAGGTACCAACCCATGTGGGTAACACAGACAAGAATTTGGCTTAATTTAAGATGTAAAAGTTAGTTAATAAGAAGTCTGAGCTAATAAACCAACCAGCTTATAATTAATGTAGACCTCTGTGTGTTTCTTTGGGACTGAAAGGCTATGGAACAAGGCAAGACAAAACCCTCTGTCAACAGGTATATATATTCTCTTCATTCTCTTCCCCGTTCTGTCTCCCCTGGTGTGCCTACCAAATCATCTATTCTCCTTCCACTGTGTCTCCACTGTTCTGATCTTAGTCTGGTGTGATGGTGAGCTGAGGTGATATATTTCTCAATTCTACAATTATTAACTGACATTTTGTATACATTCTGGTCCTCTGATGAGGATTCACCAGCTTGTGGAATCTTTTTTTTTGAGCATCTGTCCTTTGTTATTTTTCATCCTGTGCCTGATTTGTCTAATATTTGAACCAAACGCTGTTTCCTTGTCCCTTTTTTTCTTCAAGACTCAGCTAAGTTTTCTTTCTCTTTGGAGTCTTCTTTGACAGCTCTCCCATCTGGTCCTGTGCCTTCAGGAGGCAGCATTAATTAGTAGCTCCTTCCCCTTGGGTCCCTGTTCTCAGCCACAGCCCCACTGCTCTGGAATGACTTGCCAATGAAGAGCTTAGACCCCAGCCCATAGCATCCTGCCCACAGTTATATTGTGCTGGCACACGTTAAATGTTTCAGATGTTAAATTCATTGATAATATCCAAGAATTGGGGAACATACATCTTTGTAGTCATGGCTTCTCTTAACAACTCTAAATATCGGTACTCAGTGCATGAAAACATCTGGTGGACAATGCTCGTCCTCTGCCCGAGGAGTGGTTGCTCTCCAGGTCTCAGCCACCCTCGCCTCACCTGCCCATCACCTAGCCCAGCTTACCTGCCAATGGTCCTTGACACGTCCGCCTCTGGTCTACTTGTGCGCCTTCCCACCAACATCATGACTGTTGTAGACAGATGTTGTATCTTGTCATTTCTTCCAGTGCCCATCACATTTCTGGCAGGCCAGAGAAGATCAAGTCATATTTGGAAGCACATGGGGAAGGCAGTAAAATTATTCTGTGTAATACTGCAGTAACAGGCCCTTGACATGCATTTGTCAAAACCCATAGAGCCACCAAGCACAGCGACTGTAATCTACTATGAAGAACGGACTTCCATTTTTACTAATGTGTCACTATCAGCTTATCAATCATTAGTACATTAGCTTTACCAAATACAGACCTTCCAAGCACTTGCACGCATGCACGCGCGCGCACACACACACACACACACACACACACACACACACACACACACACTTACACATAAAGAAAAAATAGTTTTTAAAATTTATTTTACATTCCAACCACAGTTTCTCCTCTCTCTCCTCCCACCCCCATCTCCCTTGTGCCCCCTCCCCCATCTGTTCCTCCTACTCTTCTATTCAGAAAAGGGCAGGCCTCCCATGGATATCAACAAAACATGGCACATCAAGTTGCAGTAAGACTAAGCACCTCCCCTCCCTGATAATAAGGTTGGATTAGACAACCCAGTATGAGGAATAAGGTCACAAAAGCTGGCAAAAGAATCAGAGGCAGCCCCTGCTCCCACAAGAAAGGCAACCTACACACTGTAACATATGCAGAGGGTGGAAGTCAGTTCCACGCAAGCTTCCTGGTTGTCGGTTCAGTCTCTGAGCCCCTGGAGCCCAGGTTGGTTGATTCTGTGAGCTTTCTTGTGGTGTCTGACCTCTCAAGCTTGTACAACCCTTCTACAGGATTCCCCAAGCTTTGCCTAATGTTTGACTGTGTGTCTATGAATCTCTTTCCATCAGTTGCTGGATGAAGCTCTCTGATGACAAATGGGGTAGGCGCCAATCTATGAATATAGTAGAATATCATTAGGAATCATTACATTGATTTTTCTTTTTCTTTTTTTCCCATCATATTTGGTTCTATCCCAGGTCTCTGGGCCATCCAGCCTCTGGGTCCTGGCCCTCCACACAATATCAGGGGTGGGCTCACTCTCATGGCCTGTATCAGAGGCTGGACCAGTCATTGGTTGGCCACTCCCATTCTCTGCACCACCCTCACCCCAGCACATCCTGTAGGCAGGACAGACTATGGGATGGGTAGGTTGAAGGTTATGTGCTGGGTTAGTGTCCTAATGCCTCCACTGGACATCTTGCCTGACCACAGGAGATGGCCAGTTCAGGCTGTGTATTCCTTATTACTAGGTGTCTCAACTGGGGTCGTCCTTGTAGATTCCTGGGACTTTCCCTTGCATTAGGTTTCTCCCTCACCCTGGAATGACCCCCTTTTCCAGTTGTCTCTTTCAGTACTCTCCTTCTCCATCCCCACAACTAATCCCTCATGTTTCCACTGCTACCAGTCCACCCAGGAAATCTCTTCTATTTCCCATTCCCAGGGAGATCCTTGCTTCTCCCTTTGGGCCCTCCTTGCTACTTAACCTCTCTGGGTCTGTGAATTGTAGCATGGTTATCCTTTACTTTACAACTAATATCCATTTATGAGTGAGTGCATACCATGTTTGTCTTTTTGAGTCAGGATTACCTCATTCAGGATGTTTTTTCAATAGTTCTATTTGCCTGCACGATGCTATCATTTTTAACAGCTGAGTGATACTCCATTGTGTAAATTTTCTTAACCCATTCATTGGTTGAGGGATATCTAGGTGGTTTCCAGGTTCTGGATACTACAAATAAAGCTGTTAAGAGCAAAGTTGAGCAAGTGTCCTTGTGGTATGATTGAACATCCTTTGGGTACGTGCCCAGGATTTGTATAGCTGAGTCTTATGGTAGATCAATTCCCAGTTTTCTGAGAAAGTGCCATATTGATTTCCAAAGTGGCTGTACAGGTTTGTACTCCCACCAGCAATGGAGGAGTGTCGCCCCGGTTCCAGATCCTCTCTAGCATGAGCTGTTACTTGTGTTTTTGATTTTGGCCATTCTGACAAGTATAAAATAGAATCTCAGAGTCATTTTGATTTGTATTTCCTCAATAGCTAAAGATGTTGAATATTTCTTTAAGTGTTTCTCAGCTAATTGAGAGTCTTCTGTTGAGAATTCTCTGCTTAGATTTGTACCCCATTTTTAATTGGATTATTTGTTTTTTAATGTCTAATTTCTAGAGTTCTTTATATATTTTGAAAATTAGCCCCCTGTCAGATGTGGGGTTGGTGAAGATCTTTTCCCATTCTGTAGGTTGCTATTTCATCCTATTGACAGTGTCCTTTGTCCTTTGCCTTACAGAAGGTTTTCAGTTTCAGGCGGTCTTAGTGTATGCAATATTGGTGTTCTGTTCAGGAAGTTGTTTCTTGTGACAATGTATTCAAGGCTGTTTCCCACTTTCTCTTCTATCAGAGTTAGAATATCTGGATTTAAGTTGAGGTCCTTGATCCACTTGGATTTCAGTTTTGTGCAGGGTCATAGACATTCTTCTACATACCAACACTCAGTTAGACAAGTGCCTTTTGTTGAAAATGCTTTCTTTTTCCCACTATATAATTTTGGCTTCTTCATTGAAAATCAGATGTCCATAGGTGTGTGGATTTATGTCTGGGTCTTTAATTCAGTTCCATTGACCCACCTGTCTGTTTGTATGCCAATACCTTGAGGTTTTAGTTCCTATAGCTTGTAGTAGAGCTTAAAATCAGGGATAGTGATACCTCGGAAAATTCTTTTATTTTGTAAGATTATTTCACCTATCTTGGTTTTTTTTCTTATGAAGTTGATTATTGTTCTTTCAATGTTCTGTAAAGAATTGTGTTGGGATTTCAATGGAGATTGAGTTGAATCTGTAGATTGTTTTGGTAAGATGGCTGTTTTTACTATGTTAATCCTACCAATCTATGAGCACAGAGATCTTTTCATCTTCTAATATTTTCTCTAATTTCTTTTTTCAAAGACTTGTCATACAGGTCTTTCTCTTGCTTGATTAGAGTTACCCCAAGATATTTTCTATTATTTGTGACTATTGGGAAGGATGTTGTTTCCCTAGTTTCCTTCTCAGCCCCTTTATCATTTGTACATAAGAGGGCTACTGAATTGTTGACCTAATCTTGTATCCACTGTACTGAGGGTGTTTATTAGCTATAGGAGTTCCTGGTATAACTGGGGAGGCCACACATATACTATCATATCATCTCCAAATAACAACACTTTGACTTCTTCCTTTCCAATTTGGTCTCCTCTTGTTGTCTTATTGCTCTAGCTAGAACTTCAAGTATTATATTGAATTAAGATGGAAAGAGTGGATAGTCTTGTCTTGCTCCTAATTTTCATGGAATTTTTTTTTAGCTTCTTTCCATTTAATTTGATTTTGGCTATCAACTTGCTGTATATTGCCCTTATTTTGTTTAGGTATGCCCCTTATATCCACGACCTCCCCAAGACTTTTATCATGAAGGGGTGTTAGATTTTGTCAAAGGCTTTTCAACATCTAGTGAGATGATCATGTGGTTTTTTTTCCTTTGTTTGTCTATATGGTGGATTACATTGACAGATTTTCATATGTTGAACCATCCCTGCTTCTCTAGAATGAGGCCTACTTGATCGTGGTGTTCATGAGGGATATTGGTTTGTAATTCTTTTTCTTTGTTGAGTCTTTGTGTGATTTGGGTATCAAGGTGAGTGTGGCCTCATAAAGTGCATTTGGAAATGGTCCTTCTACTTCTATTTTGGAATAATTTGAGGAATGTTGGTTAGCTCTTCTTTGAAAGTCTGGTAGAATTCTGCACTAAATCTGGACCTGGACTTCTTTTGGTCAGGAGACTTTTAATGATTGCCTCTATTTTCTTAGGGGTTGTAGATCTGTTTAAATTGTTTATATGATCTTAATTTAACTTTGGTAAATGGTATCTATCAAGTAATTTGTCCATTTCTTTTAAATTTTCCAATTCCAATTTAAATTTTTGGATTTCCTTGGTGTCTGTTGTTTTGGCCCCCTTCTCAAAACTTCTGATTTTGTTAATTTGGATATTCTTTTTGTGTTATTAGTTAGTTTGGATAAAGTTTTAGCTATCTTGTTGATTTTCTCCAAGAACGAGCTCCTTGTTTGGTTGATTCTTTGTATTGTTCTCTTTGTTTCTATTTTATTGATTTCAGCCCTCAGTTTGATTATTTCCTACCATCTACTTCTCTTGGGTGTGTTTGCTTCTTTTAGTTCTAGAGCTTTCGGGTGTGCTGTAAGTCACTGGTGTACGATCTCCTCAAGCTCTTAATGCAGGCACTTTGTGCTATGAACTTTCCTCTTAGCATTGCTCTCATTGTGTCTTATAAATTTGGGTATGTTGCTCATTCATTTTCATTGAATTCTAGGAAGTCTTTATTTTCTTTCTTTATTTCTTACTTGACACAATAGTCATTCAGGAAAGAGTTGTTCAGTTTCCATGAGTTTGTAGGCCTTCTGTTGTTTCTATTGTTGTCGAATTACAGCTTTAATCCATGGTGATCTGATAGGATGCAGGGAGTTGTTTCAGTTCCCCTGTGTCTGTTGAGACTTGCTTTGTGACCAAGTATGTGGTCAGTTTTGAAGAATGTTCCATGAGTGTTGAGAAGAAAGTGTAAAAGAAGGCTGCCCTATCTTCTCCCAGCCACCCAGACCTAAATAATCACACAGAAACTATATTAATTACAACACTGTTTGGTCAATAGCTTAGGTGTATTCCAAGCTAGCTCTTACATCTAAAATTAGCCCATTTCTATTAATCAATGTATGATTAATTAATTAAAACCATGAGACTGTGGTCTACCAGTACTGAAGTCGTCCTGCTTTGGTAGCTACATAGAGTCTCCTTGACTCCACCTACTCGCTCTGTACATCTCTTCCAGTGTGGCTATATTCTGCCCTGCCATAGGCCAGCATAGCTTCTTTATTAACCAATGGTAATAAAACATATTCATAGCATACAGAGTGGGATTCCACATCAAGAAAATGTATTCTTTTGTGTTTAGTTGAAATGTTCTGTAGATATCTGTTAGATCCATTTGATTCATAACATCTGTTAGCCCCTGTATTTCTCTGTCTAATTTTTGCTAGATGACCTGTCTATTAGTGAGCATGGGGTATTGCCTTCTCCCACTATCAAGATGTGAGGGTCAATGTGTGATTTAAGCTTTAGAAGTGTTTCCTATGCAAGCATTGGTGCTCTTGTGTTTGGAGCATAAATGTTAAGAATTGAAATGCCATCCTGATGGATTTTTCCCCTTGATGAGTATGAAGTGCCCTTCCCCCTCTCTTTTGATTAATTTCAGTTTGAAGTTGATTTTGTTAAATATTAGAGTCACTACACCAATTTACTTCTTGGGTACATTTGCTTGGAAAATCTTTTTCCAATCTTTTACTCTGAAATAATATCTGTTTTTGATGTTGAGGTGTGTTTCTTGTATGAAACAGAAGGAGGATCCTGGTTTCACAACCATTCTGTTAGCAGGTGTCTTTTTTACTGGGGAGACGAGTCCATTGATATTGAGAGATATTAATGACCAATGATTGTTAATTCCTGTTATTTTGGTGGTGGTAGTGGTGGTGGCAGTGTGTGTGTGTGTGTGTGTGTGTGTGTGTGTGTGTGTAAGAGAGAGTTTGTGTGTGTGTGTGTGTGTGTGTGTGTGTGTTTCCTTTCTTTTGATTTTGCTGGTGTGAAATTATTTATTTCCTGTGTTTTCATGGGTGTAGTTTAACCTCCTTAGTTTTGAGTTTTCCTTCTATCATCTTTGGTGGGCTGAATTTATAGACTGATACTATTTAAATTTGACTTTGTCATGGAATATCTTGTTTTCTCCATCTATGATGATTGAAAATTTTGCTGGGTATAGTAGTCTAGGCTGGTATCTATGGTCTCTTAGAGTCTGCAGCATATCTGTCTAGGCCCCTTCTGACTTTTAGAGTTTCCATTGAGAAGTTAAGTGTGATTTTCATAGTTCTGCCTTTATATGTTACTTGATCTTTTTCACTTTTCCCCTTTAATATTATTTTTCTGTATGTTTAGTATTTTGATTATTATGTGATAAGGGGACTTTCTTTTCTGATTCAATCTATTTGGTGTTCTGTAAGCTTCTTGTGCTTTTATAGACATTTTGTTCTTTATGTTAGAAAATTTTTCATCTATGATTTTGTTGAAGATATTTTCTGGGCCTTTGAGCTGGGTATCTTCTTCTTCTATTCCTATTATTCCTAGGTTTGGCCTTTTCATAGTGTCCAGAATTCCCTGGATGTTTTGTGTCAGGAACTTTTTATATTTAACATTTTCTTTGACCACTATATCACTTTCTTCTATTATATCTTTTATGCCTGTTTCTCTCTTTCATTTCCTGTATTCTGTTGGTGATCTTGATCTGTAGTTCCTATTCACTTACCTATATTTTCTATCTCCAGAATTTCCTCAGTTTTTGTTTTCTATATCGCTTCTATTTCCATTGTTAGGCCTTAAACAATTTTATTTATTTCCTTTATCTATTTGTGTTTTCCTGCATTTCTTTAAGGGATTTGTTCATTTTTCTCTTAAAGGGCCTTAAGACTGGATTTAAGGTCATTTTCTTGTGTTTACATTATGTTGGAATAGCCAGGGCTTTCTGTAATAGGACAGGTAGCTCTGGTGGTATCATATTGTCCTGGATGTCATTGATTATATTCTTATTCTGGCCTCTAGTCATCTGGGTTTAGGGTTATTATCAATTTAGGTGCTGATTTCTGAGTTTATCTTTGTTGGATGGATTTTTTGGATGTTTTCCCCCTTGCTTCCTGTTTCCTCTCTGGTCTTCTGGCCTGAGAGACCTGTGACCAGCAAGTCTTCTGATCCAGTAGTATGTCTCTTCCAGAGTTTTGATGGCCTGCTTGGCCTCTGAGGTTTTGGGTGCTAGCTTTGTTTCTGGGGTTCTGCAGTTCTGGGAACTGGTGTGGCCTCTGGGGTTCTGGATACTGGTGTGGTCTCTGGCTCCTAATACCCGTGTGGCCTCCAGTGGAGAAGGAGTTGTCTGCCAAGTTGTGGGCTGGGATTTGGAGGCCATGGGAGGATTACTGTTGGGAACTGCTGGGCAGGCTCCAGGGTTTCCTAGTACTGGCATGGCCTCCAATATGATGAGAGTCCTCTGCCAGGGGTTGAGGGCCAGAATATGAAGCCCAGGGAAGGGGGTGCAAGTGGGTACTGATGGGTGGGGCTTCAGGGTTTTGGCAGGTGATGGATGGTGTCTTACCTGGGATATAGCCTCTGATAGAGCAGGAGCCTTCTGCCAGAAGGTTGTAGGCCAGGATTGAATAATTAAAAATTTAAATACGGTTCTAAAAACTGGTGAGATGGCTCAGGGGATAACGCTACTTATCATCAAACTTGATAACCTGAGTTTGATCTCTGGGATTCACATGGTGGAAGGAAAAAAAAAAACTGCACAAGTTGTCCTCTGAGTTGCACGTATGTGCCATGACATTTACACATGCACACACACACACACACACACACACACACACACACACACAAATGCCACTAACCAAAATGATCAAAGGGTCAAATACATCCAGTAAAAATGAACTTCTCCCACAGACACAGATGAGGAGGCGATGGAAACCCAGCTCTCTGTGCTAACACTCTTGGGAACAACGTGGACAGAAACCATTCCAGTCTGGGCTTGTGGGGGCGGGGGAACTAAAACACACAGGGGATGCTGATTGGACTGTCTGAACCACCTTTGGTCAATGGTGCTAGCAAGACAGGAGACAGTTCAAATGGGAGCCCACAGAGGAAAGCAAGACGGACCAGCACATAGACCTGGAAAGGCCAACAGGAGGGAGCTGGACTCCCCCAGCTCACCTGCCCTGGGGGGTTTTCCTCCAGTTGTTTCATGCATGGCACAGTCAAAGACTTAACCTGCATCCACTCCGTCATATACCCCAATATGCTAATTCGTAATGTCAATAATATATTTTCTTTTCTACATCTGAGTTGCTTAGCACACCCAAGAAAGGAGAGCAGCCAACTTGTGTAGCTTGTAAGCTTTCTGAGTGCGGGAAACAGAACTGTAATCCATCGATGTGTGGTGATAGACGCTTCACCCATAGTGGTCGAAGGGATGCATCACCCTACAAGGCCCATAGCTTAATCACAAAGAAGAGAGGGGTAATGGGGCCTTCTCGTGCTGGAGAGTGTCCTAAAAGCCACTCTTCAACCACACCTGTGCGTACTTCCAAGAAGCCATCCGCATCTGTGCATCCTCTGCCACGTGCCATCCCATCTCTCTCCAGGCTGCATGACTGCATGGCTCAGAGCATGCGGGATGAGCCCTGCTGGTAGCGTGGGCACTGGGAGGTGACCCAATGTTCGTGCCTGCTCTCACTGTGGGAAAGGGATGGGAGATCCAGACTCTGCTCTGCTGATGAGAGAGGCCCCTGGCGTAGGTCGAGCTGGATGGTGACCAGAACTTCCTCAGAATGCCTGTCCAACGACAATAAAACTTTGTTGTGCTTTTTAAATGAATGGATTTGGTAAAATGTTTTCTTACTTTTTCCTAGACATCGCCTGGTGGTATTACCAGTATCAGAGAGGTAAAAAAAATAATAATAAATCTGCACTAACTTGATTGTCTCAGTTACATTACTTGGGAAGGAAGAACATCTCCATCAAGTATATATTCTGCAACTAGCTTCCTTATTCACCAGGTTTTTGTGTTCCTTGTCAGCAAACTCAGTCTGTGTAGAAACAGCTAGGGATGTTCTCTTAGGGTTGAGGCTTAAGAAAGCCTTGTTCCTTCTAAGAGACTCGTATTTTTCCCTTCCATGGTAATTGAATGTCTATTAAATAAAGCTCAGAGCTGAATTATCGCTTAAGTATATTAACTGTTTAGAACAAATGATCTGAGTTTCTCTGTTCTCCTCCCCTCCCTCAACATGGTCCAGACCTCCAATTGAATCAGCAGTTTTTCTTTATCTGTTTTTATTCTATTATTTAGTTCCTATTATCTGCTTCAAGTTTTTTTGTGAAAAAAAACTGGAATGCTTAAATAAAGAAAGGATAAACGCAGGTGGTGAAGAGGTTAAGCAAGTCTGCGTGAAGTTCCAGAGTCAATGTCTTCAAGTCACACCAGCAGTATAATGGCACTAAAAAGAGCCTTAGGTGAAGATGGGTGTGGTGGCACATCCCTTTAATCCCAAAACTCGGGAGGCAGAAGCAGGTGGATCTCTGTGAGTTCAGGGCCAGAGTGGTCTACAGAATGAGTTCCAGGACAGCCAGAGATATCCTGTCTCAAACAACAGAAGGAAAGGAAAGGAGAGGAGAGGAGAGGAGAGGAGAGGAGAGGAGAGGAGAGGAGAGGAGAGGAGAGGAGAGGAGAGGAGAGGAGAGGAGAGGAGAGGAGAGGAGAGGAAGGAGGAAGGAAGGAAGGAAGGAAGGAAGGAAGGAAGGAAGGAAGGAAGGAAGGATTCTAAGTGAATGGCAGGGGTTCCTGGTGACTCTACTTAACCAGAGTGTCCAGTCCCTGCTTTGCTTTAGTAGATGACGCCCTGGTGAGAATTTGAGAATCAAGATTTTCGAGGTGAAGTAAGAAATACAAACTTTGTCATGGATTTCTTGTCTCTAAATATTAGCAATGCGTTTTAAATGTATTTCGTCTGTTTCATATAAAATATGAGCTTCTGTGTGTTCCTTACAAACAAAATCTACCTTTGAACTACATTCAAACTAAGGACCATTATTTTGTAGCCTTAAAAATGGAATGGAATGAATGGGTGGATATAAAGTGCAACCCAGTTTCCCTCCCCCACCCCGACACACACACACACACACACACACACACACACACACACGTACACACACACTGGAGAAACTGTATTCTAGGCAAGAGAGGAAATGGTCATATTTTAGGCCATGGCCTTCGCCATCAGCCAGAGAAGATATTCAGTGCCAGATGTGCCCCCAGATGTGGGTCCTCACTGCTCAGTTTGGAGAGCTGACTTGTACAAAGGCGTGATATTTGTTAGGAGCGGGTGTCCCTCCAGGCTGATCACACACCAGCTTACATTCTGTGCTCCAGTGGAGTAGAAGCCACTGTGGGGACATATGGCAGCCCAATCTAATGGCGGAGTTCTAAACTGGCTGAAATCGAGGTCCAGCTTTTTCACTGTTGACCTAAGTGACCCAAGCCTCAGTCAAAAAGAGTTAGTGACCAAGCTTGGGAGAGATCGCCAATAGAAGACCTTTGTGTGGGCTCTGATTATTTAAAATATACAGAACTTACTGGAGATATGGGGAGCCTTGATGTAACGAATTTTTTCTAAGAGGGTCTAAAGTTTTCATCCACCCTATATCCAGAACCACTCCCAAACCCTAACGTATTAAAAACCGTTTCCTCGGACTCACACACTGTGCTGTCTGGGGTTCTCCACTGTAGCAGCCCTTACAATCATCCTTCCGGCTCACACTCACCCCCAGAGGCAGACCTTCACCGCCTTGTGAGCCACTTGTAGTTAGAAAATCACCTTCTCCATAAAAATAACTGACTTCTAAATGCCAGGTGGGGAGGGCACCAGACCCCTCGCCCCCGACCAAACACGAAGTCACATAAGAGCAGTGAACAGATTTCTACTAGAACATTACAAAGAGAAGATAACTCTTATGATCTCTATCAAGCAAATTTCCAAGGCATTAACCACAAGATTAGTTTTGATTCCAACTCAGTCTGACTTAATAATTAGCTCATCATTTTCTTTAATAATGAAAATAATACAGCGAGCAGCACATGGGATTGAAGACTCACAACGCACGAACGTGGTAAGGAGGCTCCCTGGGTGTTAATTCTGCTTTTGCCGAACCAGGGAACTGGGCCTGTGTCCCCTCTCTACTGGTTCTGCCTAGAGACATCCAGAGAGTCCCTGACTGGCTATAGAAGAAATGTGAAAATTACCCTTCTAAAACTCCCCGTGCATGTATGTACAGTGGCCCAGAACAAAAGGCTGCACGGTGGTATGAAAGAGAGGAATGTCCAAATGTGGGCAAGTCTAGACAGCTGCAAAAGCTGTGGACAAGTTAAATTGTTTTCCTGCCAAAGGCCGTAACTCATGAGAGTCCCAGCGGCACAGGTTTGCCAAGGCTAAAGTCCATCTCACACCAAAGACAGCACTGCCTCATGGTGTTTTACCTCCAAATGTTTCACAGAGGTTTTGCATGCATTTATATGTATACTGGACTGTTACATAAGTTACATTTTTACTTAATGGTTTAAGCCCCTAGTATCCATAGGTGGCTACTTCTCTACACCTTCAGCCTCGATGACCAGAGTCTCTCCTGTCGTGGATGTGGCCAAGACTGATTATTAGTGAAGGGCAAAGCCAGAAAGCCAAAGCTGGGCTGTCAGTAACTGAGTATTCACAGCCTACAGAATCTCTTTAATCCGGAACTCAGTCCTGCCTCCCAGACAGCAAGCCTATCCTTGGTTAAGAAGGAGTGACATCATCTTAATAAAGTCAGTTTAATAGTTGCCATCTCAATAATTAGCACTTTTTAAGCAAGATGATAAGTGAGTGCTGGTTCTGAGTTGAAAAAAAAATCCTTTAATTGTTTGCAAAGAAATTCCCTAAGCTTATAAGGAATCCAGCCACAGGGAGATCACACACACTCACTCACACACACACATACACACACACACACATACACACACACACACACACACAAACACACAGAGAGACAGAGATTTTATTCTGGGTCAGATGAACATTTGGAAGTAGACACTATAACATCAAATCTTTTCTTTCTAAAATTTAATTTTCTATTTTAATGTATATTTGGATTCTTTTCAAGACTGGGTGTCTCTGTAGCTTTTGAGTCTATCTCGGAACTAGCTCTTGGAGACCAGGCTAGCCTCGAACTCACAGAGATCCACCTGCTTCTGCTTCCCAAGTGCTGGGATTAAAGGCATGCGCCACCACCGCCTGGCCCTTATTTATATTTTATTATAATTTTGTTGATTCTTCTTCATGAGGCTACCTGGGCATGCCCAGAGAGTCGTTAAGGGATAGTATGTGGAGGTTGTTATAAACCTCTAGAGCCCTTTCGGACTAAGTTTCTTCAGATACACACAGCTAAAGATACACGCGTTTTTGTGCTAGGACTAACTTGCAAGCTATTTCTTGGGATGAGTTGGAGATCTCCTGAGGCCCCATGAGCTTTCCGCATTACACTTCTAGGGACCTCCCCTTTCCACTCTCTCTTTGACTTCCACAAAAACCTCCTGCATTCAGGAAGTTAGTCCTTAACTCATTAGCAAACCTAACAATAATTAAAGGCTCTGTAAGCATTATGAGGAAATTGGCCACTTGCCACAATGTAACATAAACAGAGTTTCTTACTTATATTGACTCATTTTCTGCCTCCATCCCAGAAGGATTAGGAGATATGTGCTGCCCAGCACGTAAGAAAGATAACAATTAGCTTCGCTGCCACTTTATTGGAGCTTTTCTCTGACACCTGTTACCGCTGGGACCCTGCGCAAGATAGCAATTCTGATGGATTTGTCTTGTACTGGGATTTGAGTACCAAAGGAGAACGTGACAACAGCAGAGAAAATCTGGCACAGAGAACCCAGCCCTGATTACAGAGTGCCTACACTCATTGCACCGACTCACCCTGTTCCGCCATGCAAACCAGCCTGCCTCCTCTCTGACTGAGCATAGGGCAGCCTGGTGGGCGTGTCCCAGCAGCCTGCCCATCTCACCCTAGTCTTCACCAGGCGGAAGTTGGAACTGTTCAGTAGATGATTCGCTGATGTCTGCGTGACAGCAGCGGGCAGAGGAGGGCAGGCAGATGGTCAATGATCCTTGGCTGGAATAAATTTACAGAAAGCATTCCGGCAGGGCCCAGAGGAAAGTACGCATCCCTTGCATGTGGTGAAACTCCTGGAAACCCCACTGACGGGTGAACTTTGATCCACTTTGAGGGAAGATGAGTAGACTTGGCCGACGGGCCCTTCGTAAACAAGCAGTGCACCCATTTCAGCGCACACGGTGTTAGACCCCTTTTCACTGCACACAGCATTAGACCCCCACTTCGGTGCACATGCTGGAAGTTGAACCCCTACTATCCATGGCCATTCGTAGAGCCTTTCAAACACCCTGGAAAGGAAACCTTAATTTCTACAAAGCACAAAAATTGAAGTCACTTTCCGAGTACTTAAGGACATCTAGAAGATATTATAAAACAATACCCTTTAAAATATATTCAGATTCTTTAAAGTCATATTTAACATACCATAATTTGAGCGTTCTAAGTCTCCCTAGCATCTCCCTTGCTTGCTCACATGATGAAAATGTATCCTTTTTAAAAATAGGTGTGATTTGTTCCCCCTTACTGTTTGGAAGCTTTCACTCTGCTCCGTTACCTGTGTCTCTACACAGAAAGCAGGGTCAGAGGGCGTTAATTTGAATATGCAAAGAAGGCAGTCTGAAAAAGAAGCTTCTGTGTGAATGCGTTTGCACACTTCTACCCTCGTCTCCCAATCTGAGATTCTGATGCTCCCTCCCCTTGGTGCCTGTCACACCTACAGTAACACAGTGCGCAGACTGTGAAACGGTGAATGGCTAGGGAGTGGGGTTCAAGGCCCAGGAACCCCTGCATTTTGACCCTGCCCAACCCCAAGTCTCAGTTCCCAGCATCAGACCATGGTGTGACAGAGACCAAGGAGGCCCTGCTCTGACGCCACCCCCTCTGCTTCCAGACAAGATCGAGGATGAACTAGAGATGACCATGGTTTGCCACCGGCCCGAGGGGCTGGAGCAGCTTGAGGCCCAGACGAACTTCACCAAGAGGGAGCTGCAAGTCCTTTACCGAGGATTCAAAAATGTAAGACATCCCCCCCCCCCCGGGAGGCTCTGAGGCCTGGTGTGATTTCCCACAGTGCAAAGCTCTTTTGGTGCCAAGGGAGTCCCTTGTGTGCAGAGGTTCAAGGAGGCCTCCGCTATGAACCCGCACCTGGGAAGAAAGAAAGCTCGCAGGAGGACAAGGTCTCAGTAGATAGGAACCTCACCCCCTACGCAAAGGTACCACGGGATGGGGTGACCTCAGAGAAGCCCTCCCAGCCCAGGTGCTGACCTTAGCTTAACACTCACATTTTACCCTCTGTTGGGAGTCCCAACAGTGAAGGGACTGAACTCTACTGATTTGTGCCAGCGAGGCCCACGAAGAGTGGTATAGCAGCCTGGATGTCAGTCACTGGGTTCATTTCTCTGAAAGTTAGTCCAGTGGGACCAGATTTTCTTCTCCAACGGCTGGACGCTTCTCTTTCTGTGAGTCACAGAGACAGCCAGGCTCTTAGCAAAGGAGCATGGGAGAAAGGAAGTTCACAGAAGTCAGTGAGTAAGTGTGTTTGAGATCATAGGCTTCCTTGGACAGAGTCACAAAACTTAGAACAGGCTTAACCAGAATCCAAACCTAGACCTTTCGGACTCTAAAGCCAAGACTCTCCCAGGACAGAACCTATGCTGTGATGACGTCCCCTCTCTTACAGAGTAGCTTTTTAGGGTGGGGTTACCTCCAAGGCCCCCCTGGAGACACCCAATAGTACACAGCTCTTTGCCCAGGCTCTGCCCATGAGAAGGCAGGTGGAACCTGTCCGGGTTCCACCCCCCAGTGTAGCCTCCCAGACCTTTCCCACTCACTCGCTCTCCGCTCCACACAGGAGTGCCCCAGTGTAGCCTCCCAGACCTTTCCCACTCACTCGCTCTCCGCTCCACACAGGAGTGCCCCAGTGTAGCCTCCCAGACCTTTCCCACTCACTCGCTCTCCGCTTCACACAGGAGTGCCCCAGTGTAGCCTCCCAGACCTTTCCCACTCACTCGCTCTCCGCTTCACACAGGAGTGCCCCAGTGTAGCCTCCCAGACCTTTCCCACTCACTCGCTCTCCGCTCCACACAGGAGTGCCCCAGTGTAGCCTCCCAGACCTTTCCCACTCACTCGCTCTCCGCTCCACACAGGAGTGCCCCAGTGCAGCCTCCCAGACCTTTCCCACTCACTCGCTCTCCGCTCCACACAGGAGTGCCCCAGTGCAGCCTCCCAGACCTTTCCCACTCACTCGCTCTCCGCTCCACACAGGAGTGCCCCAGTGTAGCCTCCCAGACCTTTCCCACTCACTTGCTCTCCGCTCCACACAGGAGTGCCCCAGTGGCGTGGTCAATGAAGAAACATTCAAGCAGATCTACGCGCAGTTTTTCCCTCATGGAGGTGAGTAGATCCTTGGAAAATAGCCTCCCAGCATCCTCTCCGATGATCAGCCTTCCCTTCCTCCGACTACCCCCAGTCTTTGTCTCCGTCTTCCTCGGGGTCTGAGGAGAACTTAGGGTGAGCTCTTTCTTCCCCTTACGACAGAAATACAGGATTTTCTGGGGGGAAATGAACCCACTCCACAAGAAGGGCTGGTAGTGCAGTATCAGGAAGTATCAGGGCTCGAAAGCAGGTGTCATGACCCCAGAAGGAACAATTGAGTTTCAGAGACTTGAAGCAATTTACTCAAGATCACACAGCTTATGTGTGGCAGACAAGGAAAAGAACGTATATGGGACAAAATCCTTGACATCTTGGTTCACTAAATTGCTAAGACAGGTTAAAATTTGTAAACAACATTAGTAAATACTACAGACCATAAAAAAATCAACAAATCAAAATCAATTGTGGACAGTGTGACATTGTACTCACCTACAAAGCCAAGTTACTGAGGGCAATGGACCCCCACCACCTGCCCAGTTTGGAAATGCTTCACACTTCAGGAGACCCTTCCTCTTGTGACTTTTTTGTGTCACCTGCCTACAAGTGTCAGCTGGACAGCTGCGGAACACCTCTTCTGGGTTCTAACAAGATACTCAAGTGTACCACATCCTTCTTGGGCCCTGTCAACCATGAGTCTGTTCAGCCTCACACAGGTGTCCCCCTGGTGTGGGTCTCTGTGTTGGGGAGAAGTAGCTTCATGTCACGCTAGCACCAGGCTCCCAGTTTATGAAGGCCACGGGGATGCTGTTTTCACTATGTGGCAGGGAGGCTCCAGGTTAAAGCATCTCTTCGCATGTGGAATGGATGTTCAAAGATGTTTCGTCAGCTGTCTACAGGCACGGCTCTATGGAAACATCCTGGATCCGAGCTCAGATCCCTGCTCACAAGGGAATGCCCAGAGAAACAGGTCATACAGAGAAACAGGCAGGGAACCATTCTCAAGATGATGAGGTAGAGAGAGCCAAGGACCTGCCAAACCTTTTGCTAGAACTTTAGCTTCTAGCCTAAACTCCAGGGGCTGAGCAAATGGGTCTCGATCCATACTCCCTCCCTTCTCTCTGGTCCCACCTGCCTGTTTTCCAGTGCTGTCTCTGCCCTCTGTGGAAACTGGCCCCCAGCTCACCTGCTTTTCCCTCCCATTTACAGACGCCAGCATGTATGCTCATTACCTCTTCAATGCCTTCGACACCACCCAGACAGGCTCTGTGAAGTTCGAGGTATGATTTGGTTGTCTCCTGGCTCCTCATTGCCTCTTGCTCCAAATCTGGGGCTCCTGGAGGAAATAGTTAATTATACAGTTAAGACAAAAAAAAAAAAAAACTTTACTCATTTAACAAACATCGCCTGAGGACAGAGAGGAGACTTCCCCTGCCCCCTAGACACTGGGAGTGGGTTATGGAGACAACTTAAAAGCTCCCGTGCTCCGCAGGCTGGGTGGTAGCCTCTGGAGCTAGCATTTTGCATTTATTAACTTGCTTAACTTTTATAATAGCACTACAAAGTGGGAGTTATATTATCATTTTACAGAAGAAAATAAGGCACAGGTCAAGTAGCTTTTCCAAGGTCAAAGAGAGAGCAAGTGGCCAAGCGGGGCGGGGGCTGGGAGGGTTGAACACGGGCAGTATGCTTCTTCAGCCTGGCTCAAAGCCACTAGAACACAACCATTGCAGCCATGGGTTAGGATCAACAGGGAAAGCAGAATTTACGGCCTTGGGGTGTCCACACATACAAAAGGGGCATCAGAAGCTGTAGTATGGGGAATGGATGACGGATGTCCTTTGCTGCCATTTCCCATTTCCACCTAGCTGATGGGAGGATGTGGGAGGCACCATTTTGTAAAAAGCACAGCAGTCTAACCTGGGGGTGAGGCTTCCCTCCAGCCATGCGATGGCTCAGGGATTAACTTTTACTCTTGCCTTTCCACTTCCTAGGACTTCGTGACGGCTCTGTCTATTTTACTGAGAGGGACAGTCCACGAAAAGCTAAGGTGGACATTTAATTTGTATGACATCAATAAAGACGGCTACATAAACAAAGAGGTGAGTGCCCAGAATAGAAGAGAGAGTTCTTTAGGGCATAGGTGACGACCATCAGATCTCATTACCCACAGCCCAGCCCATTCCGTCTAATAAAGCCATAGAAGGGGAAGACCGGGGAGGGGTAGGCAGCTGTCTCAAAAAAAAAAAAATTTAATAAAAGAAAAATCCCAGAGAATTTCAGAATCTTCACCGCTTGGCTCTTAGAGCCTCAGTACGTGTGTTTAGTCCGTGAGCTGCTCATGGCCTGTCACTCAAGTCACCTGGATGTCTCCTGCAAACTGATGTGCCTTTGGGGCTTGACGTTAACATCTGGGGCATTTTGCTGAGCTCCCATATCTCAGACATAAATACACAGAGCTGTGGAGATCGTCTCTAAACTTGCTCTCAGCTTGGCAAGGCTCTCCTCTCAGAGTATCTACACAGTCAAGTTCCCTGTTCACTCAGCCATGGGGGTCCAACACAGATCTAAGAACTCATTCAGTTCTGGGTACTGGAGACCCAACAGTGAGAAATCAGGTCAGGCCCCGCTGTCCTGGAGTCGTGGACTAGGAGGAACAAGAGCAGCAACATGTAGGGCAGGTAGGAGTGGCAAGGGCCTCTCTAAGGATGCACTGCCATGCCAGGGCCGATCACCCGCAAAAGCCAGGAAAAGTGTCCCAGGCAAAAGTCAGAGCCACTAGAGGGGTTCTCAAGGAAATTGGAGTTCCATGCGCCCTCCAAACAGAAAAGCTTGCTGTGGGCTGCAAGCTCATAATGAAGCATGAAGGTTATCAGACTCAGACACTGGAAGACTGGGGTAGACAGCACACTCCGCCTACTGGGGGCTGCTGGTACGCAGCAGAGGTTTCGAGACACACTAGTACTAAAGGTGGTTCAAAGTCAGCAGGAAAATTTGACTAGCTTCCTGTCACTAAGAGAAATGAAATTCAACGAAAAACTCAGGAAAAGTTTAAGCTCCTCAGATGGCTTGCTGGTGACTCCTAAGAGAAACCCTACAAAACTGAGGCAGAAGGAACTTTCCAACTTTTTTTCATTTTTCGAGACAGGGTTTGTAGTAAGCCCGGAACTTACTTTGTAGACCAGGCTAGCCTCAAACTCACTGAGATCTGTTTGCCTCTGCCACCCAAGTGCTGGGATTAAAGGCGTGTTCCCCCAACTGCCTGGCAACTTTTTAAAAACAAATCTAACAATATTCTAACAAGGTTTTATAGAGGAGACAACTGTCCTTAGCTCTCATGATTACAAATACAACAAGTTTTCTGTAAACATTAGCAAACTAAATGCATCAATACATTAGAAAGTACAGTATCAGGTAACCAAGTAAGGCTTATTCTAGGAATTCAAGGTCGGTTTAACACTCAAAACCCATGTCATTCACTATATTTACACAATAAAAAAGAAAAACTAAAATCCTAAAGCTAACATCTGCTTACTAGTGAATATTGCCATGAATCCCACCCCTACATATTTACCTAAGAGAAATGAAAATGTGTAATTCCATAAATACCTACGTGGAGATTTGCAGGCTACCTTTATTCACAATAGCCCCCAAATTGCACACAACCCAAATGTCTTTCAACAGGATGGCAGATAAGTATGTTGTTGCTACCCATCCAGTGGGTACTCAACAGTAAGAAGAAATAAATCACTGTCACATGCAACGGTGGGCATGGTTTCTGTACCCATTATGTGCATTCAATACAGACAGGCTCAGACTTACAATATCACTCCATTTGCCTCAAATTCTAGTAAGTGAAAATACCTTTAATGACCAAAGTTTCATCAGCCATGGCTTGATGCCAGGGCTTGGCAGACAGTGTAGAAGCTTCTTGAGATAAAAACTAATGCAGGTGTTGTGTGTGGAGGTGGCACAGCTGTGGACATTTGCCAAAGTTTATCGAGCAGGACACTTAAAATGAGTGAGTCTGCAGTAAGCAAACCATGCTCAGATAAACCTCATTCTTAAAGGGAGATCTCATTCGAAGATAGGACCGCCTGGACAATAGGAAGCGCTCCAAACGCGTTGAATGAAAAAAAGTAAAGAGCTTTGGCAAAGCATATAAGAGAAAACAAGGATCCCATCTCACGTAAAGCACATATCACAAATTCTAAATGAAGTGCCGGGAAATTAATCCTCACACTCTAGTTAAAGGAGCATGCATGGCAAGGAGCAGGTCTACTGCAGAAGGAATTCAACATTAGAGAATGCCTATTAAATAATTCATCCCATCAGCCCGTCAAAAGACCAAACCATGTGATTCTAAAATCATATCCCATCAAGTTTGCCCTATGTCCTTGATCAGTTTTTAAACTCCTAATAAAACAGGACTAAAATGCATCATGGGCATAGTAGAATGTGCTTCAGCCTTCTGCACAGCTTCCCACTGCGTGGTGACATCACAGACAAACTCAGCTGCAGCCGAGGTGAAGGCCAGAGTGCTTGCTATTGACCCACATCATCTGTTCGTACTTCTAAAAGCTCTTTAAAAACAACGGGTCAGAAGCACACATCTGGAAAGCTAGGGCAGCCTCTGCAAATGACACGATTTTCTTCTATTTATTTATTTGCCAGCCACAAGGGCTCTCATTGTAGCTCCAGCCGACTGGAACACACTGTGTAGGTCAGCGAATACGTGACCTTGAATGCATGGTGATCCTCCTACCTCAGCCTCCTTAGGACTGCGATTACAAGTGTGTGCCTTCCTGTTCAGCAGTGACATGATTTCATACTTAGGAAGGAAAGAGACGAGAAAAACGACTTAAACAATTTAGAACTCAGACCATGTCCAGCGATTAACATCTATGCAGAAATCAAGTGGCCGGCCCAGTCTCAGGACTATTTAGAAAGTTAAAACTAAGATATTCTAATCATGCAGCAGTAAAATGTAATGTGCATGAGCATTTAAAAATACCCATAATTTAGATGAAGATAACGTTTTCAGAAAAACTCGGGGGGTGGAGGGGGGAGTCTAAATGGAGACACCTGACGTTTTATGAAGGGAAGTCCACTATGAAGATGACAATATTGTAAAAATAGCTATTGATCTCTAATTTAAAATTTATTTGTTTCTAACCAAAATAAAATTACTGTTTGAGAAGAGACCTAGCACATAAGAAAAGTCACCAGCTAAAGATAGAAAAGATCATTTTCAAAAAGTGGAAACAGGACTATGACATACTATGGAATGGTATGTGAGGAGATGAGGGGAGACAGACAGACTGGGGAAACAGAGGAGGAAGCTGGGAGCCAATGGTCACTCAATTCCTAATGGAAAGAACCCAGGGACCAGAATAAAGAGATGTGGATAATGTGATAGTTAACCCCAGGAAAACTGGCTAGCTCTGGTGTTGTCTCAGAGAGTGAACGAATGCTCTGGATGTCACACGTGTAAGTCAGTCATAGACACACAGGTGACCTCTAGCTACAAAAGAGCTAGGGATATAGCGAGTGAGGCAGTGAGCCGTGCTCCTCCGCGTCCTCCTGCCTGGAGTTCCTGCCCTGGCTCCCCTTCATGTCGGACCACAAGCTGAAAGATGAGACAAACACTTTGTCTCTCCCCAGAAGAGAAATAAGTGTCACACCTAGCTAAACCTGAATGGGAAAAGCATAAGATTAAAACACAAAGAAAAGTATTAATGATGTCATTCTGAATATTTTCATATTCTTAACCTCAAAAAAATGCCATCAGCAACATTGGAAAGCAGGTGGCACAGCTATTAAAACATTTGCAACTTGTAGAAAGCGATGGTACGTCTTCCCAGCACTAGCTAAAGAAGGCCTCACATCCGCTTCCCTTGCATCTCCTTGGCATCATGTCTAGCACATGGTGCATACTTTAAAATTTCCCATAAGTAAATGTATACATCCCACGAAGTATATAAAGAGCTCTCACAATTAAATGAAAAATAAACACGATGAACGAAGTAGGTGAGCAAATAGTTTGTGCTAATTCAGTAATAACTAGTCAATGGGGGAGAGGTAGGGAGGGGAGCAGAGAAAAATGTAGAGCTCAATAAAAAATAAGAATAAAAAAGAACTAGTCAATGTGTGTGACAAAGCTCATGAACATCTAAGTTCTTACACACATACTTACATGCATGATACTCTAAATTAAGATATTCAAATACTACTTTACACAACACCTAAATAAAGGAACCTCAGATGGGTTTTATGCCATCTGATCTTCAACCTTGAATCAATACATTTTCCCATCACATTGTTAAACAAACCTACTAATTATTCCATTTTTGTAATGAACAAAGTAGACAGAATTATCACCATTAATGTCTATCAGACATCTCTAGGTGGCAGAATTAAGGGTGGGGTGGACACAAGTGTGATTAAGTAGATTCCTGAGGCGTCTTCCTAGCAATCATTCTGGAACATTCTTATCACGTTTGCAGGCAATGAGAATCCCAAACAACCAAAATTGGTCTTTCTGTCCCTTCTTTGATAAAAAGTTCTCAAGCAGGAAAGAACTCAACGACCATATGGATATGAAAGGCCAGTAAAGTGCTTCTCTTGAAACGGATATGTGGATACAAATCCATTTCCTAGTTAAATATGCTGGGGCAGTCCTGGAGAAATGACCACTGATAATTCTTCCTAAATACCTTTATCCATTTAAAAAAAAAAAAGATCCAGTCTATTTGTCTTGGAACTGGGAAAGGAGAAATAGAAAATGCCTGAATCCTGGTTGGGGCAGATCTGACAGCTACAGGCAGCGGCCTGGAGGAGCTTTAATAAGCCAATACGAGGGCAAATTAATCAACAAAACAAAACATGATAATCTTGGATTGTCACCAGCAAAATATAATAGATGTCCACAATCTCAAAGAACTAAATACATAAAAGAAAATAGGCATCTCTTGCTTACAGAAGTATTTTAGTACATCTACAGTTATTAATAACCTACTTAAAGAAAGCCTCAAGTATGCTGTAGATGTTGGCTGTTGGCTCCCTTGTCCTAATTTAAAACAGCAAAAGAATCATAGAGAATTTTTAAATCTCTTATCTAAAACATTAACTTTTTAAGAGTAATATAGAATTGTCATCAAACAAATACCATAGTGATCACTTTTGCTTTCAAGGTGTATTGACAAATATTAAACTCACAGACTTGACAGACAACCCCTTAATCAAATAATCAAATAATCACCAATCACAAGGCATAGCCACACCGCGTATCTCCCTGATGGTGCACTGACAGGACAGAACATCCATCACTGCTACAAAACCTTGCACAAGCTAAGAGACCGTCTACAAAACAACTGAGCAACATGCCCATCATGCATGTCAGGGTCCTGAAAACATGAAGAGCACACAGCTCCACACAAAGTGTAATCTTGAGTAGAAAAGTGTCAATGGGAAAATGGATGAAATATCAATAAACTCAATGGTTTAGCTAGTAATATTGTAGCCATGCTAATTTCCTGGTTTCAATTACTTTTCTATGGTTTCACAAGTTTTAATATTAAAGAAAACTAGGTAAGAGGTAGTTTACATGAGCCCTCCATATTAGTTTTGCAACTTTTCTGTAAGTTTAAAATTATTAATTATAGGTTTAGAGAAAACCTCAAGTGTCCTGCTGATAATCCTTATGTTAGTTACTTTTTTCTTTACTTAAAATAGCAACAGAACCCATGAGGGTGTTTAAAAGGCTAGCCTAAATTGTCTTTAAGCCAGAATAACACTCCATTGTCTCAGTCTGTGAATGGGGAATTCAATGCTGCCCCTCCCTGAGGACACAGCAAGAAGAGGTAACCACCAAGACATCTGAGGTCAGGAAGGAGTCCCCCACTTTCTCTGAGGCGGGGATTCCATCTTGTCCTCTAGCTCCCATTCATCTCTTTAAAACAGCTCTCTTAACCACTCTGGTTGACAAGAGGAACCCTTAAAAATTCCTAAATTCTGCCCCCCTAAGAAGGTGTGACCTCATGGTCCCAACAGTGTGTGCCTCCATGTCCCCTTCCAGGAGATGATGGACATAGTCAAGGCCATCTACGACATGATGGGGAAATACACCTATCCTGTGCTCAAAGAGGATACTCCCAGGCAGCACGTGGATGTCTTCTTCCAGGTACGTATGCTCCTGTGCACAGGCTTACACTGATTGGTAGATGTTTGATAGGTAGATTGATAGATGATTGATAGATGTGAGGCAGACCAGGGTCTGTTACGGAAGAGAACAGAGGGTATGACATCATTGACTATAAATGCTAGGGGCCATAAAAATTCTCAAAATTCTCTACTTGAGTAGAGAAGAGTTCATTCCTTGCATCTGTGTGCTTCCTGAGCACGTTTGTCTGGGCTGCAAAGGGAAATAAACGGAACCTATTAAAGCGGTAAAGCCAGACTTCAAGATCCCTAAGTGGAGCGTTTAGTAAAGGATGGGTGGACACTGCTCATGACTGAGTGGAGAGTGGTGTCCTTAAAAAAAAAAAAAAAAAAAGTCAGGGCTGGAGAGATGACTCTGCGATTTAAGAGCACTGACTGTTCTTCCAGAGGACCTGGGTTCAATTCCCAGCACCCACATGGCAGCTCACAACTGTCTGTAATTCTAGTTCTAGGGGGTCTGACACCGTCACACAGAGTATATACAGGCAAAACAACAGTGTATATCAAATAAATAAATATTTTTTTAAAAGTCTAACAATATAAAGTACTTTTTAAAAATGCCAACTCACTCTAATCCAAGCCTCCCACTTTGCAGCTAAGAAAAGAGATCTCTCTGATATCTTGAAAAATTACACAGAAAATCCGCACAGAGACAGACCAGAACCTTCTGTGCCCAGCATTCTTTCTGCCAGATAGAGAGGCCAGCGGAAAGTGTGTGGAGCGGGTGTTGTGGTTTGGAAATGGGTTAGGTGTACTCCAAGGTTTATGGGAGCCTGGTCCTCAGCACGGCAGTGTTTAAGGTCATGGAATCCTTAATGGATGGAGCTGATGGAAGTTGACTGGGTCCTCGGGACTCTGCCTCAGAGATACGAGTGCTGCAGATACCATGGGCCAGAACTGAATAAGCAAGGCTGGCTCTTCCTCATTCTCTGGCTTCCTGCTTGCCTGTGTGACCTCTTCCACGCGTGCCCACTAAAATGGTGCCGTCCTTCATGAGGCTTTCACCAGACAGAAACTGGTGTCGAGCTCTTAAGCCTCTAGAACAGTAAGAAGAGGAGGTCTCTTTTCTTTCTACAGCACCCACCCTCAGCCTTTTGCTGCAGTAACAGAAACAGACTACTCCATGTTGGGATGTCATCAGAGCAATAATGTAGCAATAAGGTTAGTGTGGGGACCAATCTTTTGAAGTAAGGAAGCTCCTGAGAACCATAATACCGTAACGAGGAACCAACTAACTCACAAAAGACCATTGTAACTCTGGGCTTAGCACGGAGAAAATTCTGAAATGTGAAATTCCAGGTTCTTTAGAGACCTCTCTATTGTGTCTTTCAGAAAATGGATAAAAATAAAGATGGCATCGTAACTTTAGATGAATTTCTTGAATCCTGTCAGGAGGTAAGGACGGATCTCGGGACACAGTTGCTCTTGGCTTTGGGATCCGGAGCATGGAGACTGTGGGGGAGGGGTCCGAAATCTTCACACACCTGCAACCCTAGACTCAGAAGCCCAGCATCTCCACACCCCAGCCTGGCCTGCTCAGCACAAGATGAGCAGATAGAAGAAGCACAGGTCTAGGAGATGTGAAGGCCAGAAAGCCTTCATAGATTGAGATTTGCTAAATAGGTGAGCCTGTCCTTTTCGCTACCCCTGTGCCTGCTCTTGAGATGCAGAGGCACAGCTGGAAGACCTTCAACACGATGCTCAATCCAGTGAACAGAGAATTGCCTGAAGTTCTTTCAAAAGTGTGTCTGCAAACTACAATTCCAGACATTCTAGAAGGGTCTAGAAATTGCCATCACGCTGCAAATACTCAGTACCAAGGCTGCTAGGACTTGATTATGCAAAACAAAACTCTTTGTGCAGGTGGGGCCTGCACGGGTCAGAGCCCAGGCTTCCCTTGTGCACACTGCTGAGGAGACCCTGCACTACTGTTCCCCGGACCGTGCTTTGGTTAAGTCTCATGAATAAATTGGCACAGCCGGGCACTGAGCTGGAAATAGTTACTTTGTCTACTTAAAAGGTTTATAGTCCACCTCATTCCACAAAAGTACAGCCTAAGCTTCCCTAACGCATAGAGCGCTAACCAAGTTTCATTCACATGAAAACCCTCCTGGCAGATGCTCCACCTGACAGTATTCCAGACAGCTGACAATTAGGACAGGCTGAACACTGACTACTTTGTTTGTTTTTGTTTTTGTCTTTTGTCTTTTGAAACAGGGTTTCTTTGTGTAACAGTTCTGGCTGGCCTGGAGCTCACTCTGTAGACCAGGCTGGCCTCAAACTCACAGATATTTGTCTGCCTCTGCCTTTCAAGTGCTGGAACTAAAGGCGTGCACCACCACCGCCCAGCTCGACACTGACCCTTACCATTGCCCTAGAGTGTCCCCGCTGAGCTTGGTGTTCACCCATTAGTTGTCTGGGGATCCCGAGGAACTTCCTAGGAACCTGGAAGGAAGCACCCCGAGGAGAGTAGAATCGGGTCAGCAGCATCACCTGTGGAATTAGAAATGCTTTCATATTTCATCATATGGACAGGCTAAGCAGCTGTGCCTCTCATACCCATTTCCAGGAGAGAAGACAGGGGCACTCCAGCGTTAGGAGGTGTGGCTAACACTACAGGGAGTGACAGAGATGGGTTTTAAACTCTGTCATGCTAATGTCACACACCATGCCTGACAGAAGGGCTCTTTCCTGACTTTCAGATGAGAGTGATTTTTGGAGCTTCTTCCTCACACAAGAACCATCCACGGCAATTCTTTATGTAACTCGCTTTTCCCACCACCTTGCCGTGGGTGGACATTATATGCAACCATACTGTATACCCAGGGAAACTGAGACACAGACAGGTTAAGTACCATGGGTAGGAAGTGAAAGGTTCCAGGCTTGAACACAAGCTGCCTGACTCCAGAACCCCTAGCAACTTACAAAGATTCGGATCCTCACCATCAACTTTGTCTCTCTTGATTTTTCTCTTTTAAAAGTCTGCTTTCTTAATCTTAAACTCAGTGGGATACACACACGCACATACAGGGTCAATTTCCTTAACTATTGCTTTAGCTGAGCATTGCTTTACATCTCACAAAGTTTAATATTTCATATTTTCACTATATTTTAGATTAAAATGTAGAAGTGTGGCATTTAATATGCAAAGATTTAAGAACTTTACACCTTCACTATTTATACCTTAGAAATCTGGGCTTGGTGGTCACACCTTTAATCCCAGCACTCAGGAGGCAGGGGTAGGTAGAGCCTTGTACAGCCAGCCTGGTCTACAGAGTGAGTTCCAGGACAGCCAGAGCCGTTACACAGGGAAATCCTGCCTCAAAAAACAAACAAACAAACAAAATAACCCTGATAATTGCTTACCAAGGCTAAGTAAAAAGAGAAATATTTTTTAAATCCTCAAATAGTTGAGATCAGAGGTAGAAATAATAACATCTCCTGCCAGTTTTCTGATAGTAAAAGACAATAACTTCTTTGGTAAATTTGACAATTTGCCTAAGATGTATGAAGTCCTTACAAAGCATATCTTATAAAAACTAATACAAAAAGAAAACAAAAATGTAAATTGCCCTATGTCTTAAAAACGTTGAATCTGTAATTTAAAACTTTACTGCAGAGAAAATGACAGGCTTAAATAGTTTATAGCATTCTTGCAAACATGTAAGGAAGAAATGATATCACTCTTAAGGAAGAGAGAATACAAGAGGACCTTCTCAGCTTGCTTGATGAGACTATAACCCTAAGATGGGATGTTGGAAGGTTGGTTTAACATCCAAGAATTAGTCAGTATAAATAATTACAATAGTAAAATAAATAGGAAAAATGTGATCATCTCCACGGATATAGAAAATCATTTGATACAACACATTGACAGAGCATCTTAAAGAAAAACAATGCATTTTCCTCTCCTAAATGTCAAAGCGCTAGCTAGATCTCTGCCTCTTGTTCCCTGCATGTAGCCAATGCTGCTGCACACTTCCCTTAGTATGGGACCCCCACTCTTGAGATTTTCTTGAGTACTACACACTCAGGCAAGAGCCTCAGACGTCTCTAACCATCTTCTCTCCCACCACTCTCTTCCCAGGATGACAACATCATGAGATCCCTACAGCTGTTCCAAAACGTTATGTAACGAAGGACGCTCGCCATCCTGCTCTCAGAGACACTGAACAAACACCTCAGCGCCCTGATCTGCCCTTGTTCTGATTCTACACACCAACTCTTGGGACAGAAATACCTTTTCCACTTTGGAAGAATTCTCTGCTGAAGACTTTCTACAAAACCTGGAATCGCGTGGCTCAGTCTCTGATTGCCAACTCGCTCTCCTTCCTCCTCTTGAGAGAGACGAGGTGAAACCTGAGTTTGTTTCAGAAGCATGCCCATCTCTTCATGTTGCCGCCCTGTGGAAGGCCCCTCTTCTCGAGCTCACACAGCAGTGCACAGTTTCATGCTTATGTGTCCCCGACTCACTGCCTCCAAGTCGGGCAGACCCGGAGGAATCTGGAAGCCAGAGGACCTGAGCCAAATGTCCACCCTCCTCTGGTGGCCTCCCAAGCCAACGTGCCTGTTTCTCTTCCTCTGGTGGGAAGAAAGAGTGTTATGCAGAACAATTAGAGTGTATTGTGACAAGATTGGGAGAGGCAGCACCTAACACATGTAGAATAGGACAGAATTATCAAGCATGGTGTCATCAGATGACCCAAACTGCTCACATCTTTTGTTTCCAGAGGTAGGGAGTAATAGTTCTCCCACATTAGCATCCGTGCTCACAGAGCAAGTCTCTTAACACGCCCGGGAGGGGAACCATTGTCCATGGTCTGGCCCTTCTCTCCGTTCATCCCCTGCTCAAGCCCACACTGCATGTCCCTCCCAGAACGTCCAGAATGCCTGTGAAATGCTGTACTTTTATACCCTGTTCTAATCAATAAACGGAACTATTTCGTACACTCTCAATCATTTCTTCCATGACTCCGTTGCTCAGGAGAGGTAAGTTATGACGAGGGATAGTTAGTCCATCCATTTGGATTACTAGTAACCATGGGGTTACTAGCACTTTCTTGGGGCCACAGTGTCACAACATCTCCTGTCTAACAAGACTGCCCCTCCCAAGACTCCAAGATGGAAAACCCAGAGCCCCACGTGTGACCGTAGGGGTTACAGAGCTGAAAAGAAGGACCAGGCCTCTCTGCTGAGGGGGTAGAGTCCAAAGATTGATCAAGGAGTTTTATTTTATAACCATAAAATGATCGCTTGGGTTCAACATCATGTGTATTATTTTTTCCAGTGATAGCACACTAAAATTTTTCTAACAACATCCTTGAAAAGATTTAAGGAAGCGCTATTATCTGTCAAGGGCTGCATTACAAGATTTATAGGCATTCTCTTATTTCATGTTCATGGCAGAACATTCCAGAAGGTAGGTTCTTCTCGGTTTTACTTTTGAGAACCCTGAAGCTTAGATGGCTAAGGGGAACCTTCCTCGTACAGCATTCCCACTCTGTGAGAGGATTCCCCTTGATCTAAGAATGGAGAGCATTTCCCGCAAATGGCGTCAGTTAAGAGAGACACTGTGCTGCAGTTTATTCTCTGTTACAGTGACAAACGCCATGACCAAAAGCAACTCGGGAAGAAAAAGGGGTTATTTCATCTTACGCTAAAGCAGGCACTGAGTCAGACACCAGGGAGGATTGTTGCTTGCTGGCTTGCTTCCTAGCTCTCTCTGAAGCTCCAGTTCAGCTGCCTTTCTTAAACAGTCCAGGCCCACTTGTTGAAGGATGGTATCATCCACAATGGGCTAGGCCTTCCTACATCAATCAGCAATTAAGAAAATGTCTCCCATGGGCGTGCCATAGGCCAATCAAATGGAGATAATTCTTTAACTGAGATTGCCTTGGCCCAAGTATGTCTAGGTTTGTGTCAAACTGACAAAACCATGACACATGGGTATTCTTCAAGGCCATGTATTAGATGAGGGAACTGGCAGACAGAGGATAGATGGCTCTGACAGCTGGGGACAGACCACCACAGCACCTGTGCGCATGTGTGCACAGCACCAGTCTGGTGGCCACTGGCTATCTTCTCTCACAGTTTGTTCCGCAGCTTTGTTTCTCTGTTTGAGTGTCTTGAGTACAGTCATATGACCCTATAAGACTGCTAGACACGTGACTTGTCCCCAGTCATTCATCCTCCTGGACCCAAACTGAGCATCTATAGTCATGGCCCCTTATGTGGTCCATGTTACATCGCTAAGCTAAATGATGTTCAGTGGGTCTCTGACCTAGCTGTGTCTCAGAGCCATCTGGGGAGTTAATAAAAAATACCAACGCCTAGGCCCCACCCAATGTCAAAGAATAATCTCTGAAGATGAGGCCTGAACATTAGCATACTTAGACACTGCCCAGAGAGTAGTCTACAAGGCTAAGATGGGAAACTGTCCATATCCATCACTAGAATGGAACTGATGACCTGAACCACTCATGCCCAGAACAACTTTGTCATGGTAGAATGAGACCTGGGTTAGGTCAAACTACAAGAATCTCAAAACTTGTGTGGAGAATAACAGGACAAGGGTTCTCTCTCTCTCTCTCTCTCTCTCTCTCTCTCTCTCTCTCTCTCTCTCTCTCTCTCTCCTGGGCATGAAAAGGAAGAGCCATGCCCTAGGATGTGCTGGTAACTAGGAATTCCAAGAATTTTTCTGCCAACCAAAGGGCTAATAAAGCAGACACCAGTCATATAAGGCAAGTTAGGGGTGTAGTAATAAAAGAAATTGAGCCCTTAATGACATCATGAACCATCAAACCAAGCTGTGCATGAAGCTAGATAATTTGAGCTTCAAAGATGCTTGCACTAGATGCAGACACAGTGAGCATTCCATACTACATCATCATCTCCTAGGGAGCAGGGAAGGGGATATTGTTTGACATCCTAATGCAGAGCCATTATCCCAGAAGGATCTGGTCAAGATCTCTAATGGTGCCCTGAGCATCCGGCTACCTTAAGGATCTCCAGGTTACACCACTGTGCACCTAAGGCTGAAGCTCCACTCTAGGCTAACAGGAAGGGTTGGTACCTTTATCCCTGTGTTAACCAGGCCACACACCAAAAGCTAACATGAGCCCTGAGCATCCTGAGGATGTTCAGACAAAAACTAGAGTGGGGAGATTCAGAACATTCCTTAGATTTAAATCAGATTTTAATTAATAAAAAACTGTTCTGGGTTGGCAGCATATTGTGACACCGAGGGCACTAGCTCTGTCTCAAGCTTGTCTTTCTGAATCACCCCAAAATGGTCGCCATTTGCCAGTCAACTGTGTAGTAGCCATGGTGGCCGCCTCATCCATATTCTCATTCCCTCAGCACTCACCACCACTGTGCAAGTGTGTTCAACTGCTACCAGCTAGAAGTGCTAAGACGTTTAGTGCTGTGTCTCTGGCACAGATACACTGTAGCCATGAGAGTCCTACTCTGCCTGTGGGCAGGACAGGGCAGAACAAATGGATCATCAGTGTCTGCAATGAGAAGTCCTAACCCCATGACCACTGGGAGTCGGTGGGTTAATGCCCCACATCCTTCCCCCTCAGTAGGGGATCCTGGAGGTCTCTTCTGTCTCCTAACATCCTTAGTAACACTGCCCTTGATTTCCCACAGTAGTAACCTATAATCAGTCAGATAGATATGTGTCCTGCTTTTGTGAGCCTTATATTCTAGTGGGAGGAAACATAACAAAGTTATTTTCAATGAAGATAGTAAGGGTGCATTGTGATAGAGGCGAGGGTGTATTGTGTATCCAGGCTAGGAAATGATATGTCGCTGAAGAGCAGATAACTCGACTTGATGCTACCTTCAGCTAAGAAATTCTCTATGCAGATGTTTTGAGTCTTGCTATGGCTTGGCTATGTCTTGAATGTGCCCCAACACACACCCAAGTAATTGCTTGTTGGGACTGTGGTCTACTATGGAAATATCAGGTGACATTAGGGGCTTTAAGATGGAGAAGGGTGGACACAATAACTAGGCCACTAGTTGTGCTGCTCTTGGAAGGAAGGTATGTACTTCTCACGGGACCTTAGTTTTCGAGACAGATTTGTTTTAAAAGAGCAAGCCTGTCTGTTGTCCACACATTGTCTTCCGGTCTTAGTGCATGCTCTTTCCTACCAGGATGTCATCTGCCATTGCAGCCTCCCCATAGAAAGTGAACCAAAGGGGCTCTCTGATTTGGGATTTTAGCCTTCAAAACTGTAACCTAAACAAATCTCTTTTCTTTAGGAAGGACCCAGCCTCCAATATTTTGTTACAGGAACCTAAAGTGACAGCCCTGTGAGCCAGGTATCCCTGGTAGCTGCTTCCATAGCTGGAAGTAGGTTTAGCCAACCTCTAAAATCCACACCAGTTTTATTTCTGAGAGAGGCTGGAGCTCAGTCCTGGCTTTAATGACACACAAACACCAGAAGGTGTTGGAAAGCAGCTGGCATGAAAGCTACTAATAAAAGCAGCCACAAAAAATAGTCCATAAATCCAAACCAAATCCCTCCTTTGCTACGGGAAATGAAACCAAGAACTTATGCAAAGATGGCCATGTGTTTCTTGGAGCAGCTAGAGCAAGATTCCGTTCCACATGAAAATGTAGGATCAACCCCACTGGCAACTGCAGCAAGCTTTGTGCTCCGGTCTAGAACCTGGAGTCAGCAAACTCCCCCGGGTTGGGACTTTGAAGACCCATGAAATGCTGAGGAGATGGCTGCACTCCAGTTCCAAGAATGAAGCACATGCAGGAAGAGTAAGCTAACCATTACCTCCCAGACCCACGGCTGCAAGGACTGGCTTGGGAAGAGACTTAAACAGGAACAAATTTCAACACTAGGGCTTTTGAGCAGAACAATGCAATGGCAGTGTTTTTTCTGCTGGACAATGTAAAATACGCAATCTACAGTTGACCATTTGTCATCTGAAGGGAAGCTAACATGTAAATCAACATATGTCACAGGAAATAAAGGCAGAGAGATGAGGAGAAGTGCACTTTTTGTTTGCTTGTTTGCTTTGTTATTTTAAGACAAGGTCTCACTGTATTCTCTGGATAGTCTGGCCTTGCTACGTAGTTCAGGCTGGTCTCAGACTTACAGAGATCCACTTGCCTCTGCCTCCTGAGTGCAGGGATTAAAGATACATGCCACCATGCCCTGTGAGAAGTGGGCCCTTGATGATATCACTGAATTGCTAGCTCAAGTTTCCTGTGAAGCTGCGTGCCCCTCTAGTGTTTGGGAAACATACATCAACAAGTACCAATAAATTCCTTTTTCATTACTTTAGAAAGTGTGTCTGGATCTTCTGTAATCTACATCTTGGCATATGCTGATTTAATGGCTAGTCTTAATTGTTAACTTAATAAAATCTAGAATCACCTGAAAAATAGTCTCAATGCATGATTGTGTAGATCAGGCCGGTCTATGTGCATGGCTATGGGGGACTATCCTGATTACATTAGCTGAGGTGGAAACACCCACCCACTGTGAGTGGCACCATCCCCTAAACAGGCAATCCTGAACTGCATGAAGGTGGAGTCAGAAAGCTGAGCCAAAGCCTGCATGTGTTCTTTGCTCTCTGATGGTGAATGTGATGTGACCAGCTCACTCCAGCTTCTGCAGCTATGGCAGACTGTAACCGGCACCTGCAGGCTAAAATAAACTCTTATTTCCTACATTTCTTCCTCCAGGGCATTTTGCTGCAGCGGCTAGAAAAGAAGGAGCTAGGACGCCACTCTGCTCTTTCATATGGCACACGAGACAACAAAGCTCACAACAGCATGGGAAATCTGTGCAAGAAAGTTTAGCCTCACATCCTCCACACCGCTCTGCTACCTATTGCACGCTCAGAATAGAAACGCACAAGTTACTCACTGCACACTTACAACCTGCTAAATAGTTCTCCTCCTAAGTTCCCGGCATCCCATCCTCATCACCTTGAGCATGGTTGTATAATTATCCCTGTTGACTATAAGGAAATCATGACACAGAGGTTCTGTAGCCAGTATGATCAAACAACCATAAGCGGTAAAGGAATGGTTTTAATTGAGAGCTTTCTTCCATTCTTAATCACTAGCCCAGGAACTATCAAGTTCAATGTGCACGTGAAGTCAAATAGATTAACTGAGCGATGAAGCATAGGACACACAGTGTAAAGGACGCAGCTAAGACACAGACCTAGGGGTTGCCACCATTTTGGATTGTGGATACAGGGCTACTGGGCCTAACCATTTTCAAAAGAAAACAGAAAAAAATCTGGACTTGTATATAAAACCTCCCCGTTTTCATATGGATGCCAATCAGATGTTAAGACACCATACAGAGCAAACTAAACAAGCTTAAGAGTTGAACTTGGCCTAAAGGCTACCAAACTCTGCACTGGTTTCCTCCACTAACAAACGACTGTTACGAGCCATGATTCTGCATGATTATTATCAGCAACTGAGATATAGTGACTCACGCCAGTGATTCTGTAATGTATTAACATGCTATGGTGGGCAGTCTGCATTGACAACTTGACTGTATTTAGAATCATCTAAGACATAAATCTCTGGACGTGTCTCTGAAGGCATTTCCAGAAAGGTTTAACTATGGAGTGAGGTCGGTTATAATTTAAAAAGTGGAGTGAAAGAGAAAGATGCCATGTGATAGAGCTCATTATTTTATTGGGGGAAAGGGAATGGGAAAAGGGGGAAGGGAAGAGAGGAGACCGACATCTGAAGACAGGAGATGCAGAAGAGAAGAGGGGGAGAGAGACAGAGACAGAGAAACAAAGAGAGAAAAAGAGAAAGAGGGACGAGAGGTGGGCAAGGCAACACAGCAAATGTGCACAGGGGGTGCTCTTAGAGGCTACAACTGACGGCGTATCCTGTCAGGAATCCAAGGGCAGGCCAGTACAGATGCTAATACTCTCATACTCCTGCCACCATAATGGACTGCATCCCTCTTTAAACTGTGAGACAAAGTAAACAAGTCCTTGAGTTGCCTCTGTCAGATCACAGCGACAAGAATAACTAGTATGGAAAATGGGTACCCATGAGTGAGGCTGTTGCTATGACTGCTGACCGTGTGGTTCTTAGGCCATTGAAACTGGTTTCTGGGAGGAATGTGGAAACGTGGAGATGTGAGCTAGAAACGCCAAGAATCCTCAGTGTAAACAGAGTTCATGGGACATTCTGGTGAGAGTATGGAAGACCAGCATGCTGACAGAAATGCAGACAGGAGAAGCCCAGCTCATGGGCTTCAAAGGGGAACAACTCTGTTGAGAGCTCTGCTAGGGGCCTTTCATCTCAGAATCTGGCTGAGTGCTGCTGTGTTCTGAGAACTTCAGTAAGGCTGAATTCAAAAGTGATGTGCAAAACTTTTTTTGGCAGAAATTTCAAGACAGTTAGCATTCAGGCTGTGCCATGAGATAATGTACTTTATATTGATAAATTGTCATGTGCTATTTAAGTTCACTAAGAAGTGGACGCTGAGACTGTTTCCAGGGTCGGGGTTGGGGCTGGTCAGGCTGGTCCTCTGGCTCTCTAACAGGGAGAAGGAAAACGGCCAGCAACTAAGTGCATAAAAAGCATTGTACTCTTCAGAACTCTTTGTAATCAAAGAAAGTAAAACCAATTTCAAAGTTTACCATTGTTTACCCCATGGTAAAAGGATGCCTTCAATAGAACAGGAAGCTGGAGGCTCATCCGTGAAGAGAACGCTCTAGTGGGAATTCCAACTAAGTTCATCAGTTCCCCCAGTGGAATGAATTCTGCCGGATGTTCGTAAGCCCTGAAATTGATGATGTCACCTTGGTTTGCTCTCCCAGGTAGACTACTACAATTCCTTGTGTTGGCTGTTGTAAATTCCAAATTTGATGATTTCCTGTCTGTGGGTTGCTTCTGTCTACCTACCGCTTGCTCTTTGTTCTTTCACGTTTCCAGAGTACATAGAGCCTCCATGCTAATTCTCATGGCTCTTCTTCAAGTACACAATGAGAGATGGACAAGCAGAGCAGAATATGAAGTTTTACTGTTTGCTGAGGGAAGGAGTATAGGTGAGTATCCTTGTCAGTTTTAATTGTCAACATGACACAACTTAAAGCCATCTGCGAGGAGAAAGCTCAGTTGAGGAAGGTGGTCTGTGGGCATGTCTGGGAGGGATTGTCATGATTATTACAAGATTGTCGTGATTGTTACAAGAAGGTCCTGTGTGTGTGTGTGTATACATATGTATGTATACATATATGTGTGTACCTATACATAATTGTATATGCATACATTTACATGCATGAGTCATAGCACTAGCTAGCAAGCAATGTTGCTCCATGGCTTCTGCCTCCATTTCCTTCCTTGAGTACCATCCCTAAGTCTTTCAAAGTTGAACTGTGATCTGGAAGCATAAGTCGGATAAACCCTTTCCTCTCGGAGTTGGTTTTTGTTAGTGTTCTCTTACAGCAACAGAAATAAAATGGGGAACAGTGAGCTTTAAAACGCAGACAAACTAGGTATGAAAGCAGCTCCAATCGGTAGAGATCACCTCTGAGTGGGGTCAGCTTAACAAGTGCCCTGAGGGCAAGACCATACCCATGAAAGCTTTTGAAGATGTAGATTCATTTTAAAGGAGAGAACCTAAGCTGAGAACATTATTGAAGGAGTTTTCATGATGTAAGCAGCTACAAGCATTTTCTCAGACTGAGCGTGGGAAGCCCACGAGGGTCTCTGAAACTATGGTCTCAGGAGGCTCCATCTCATGGTGACGGCGGAATGTAACAATGCTGTCTACATTTTGCACTAGCTTTGCAGGCGTGAAAGAAGTAAGCGTGAGATGGTCCGGCAACGTACACCGGGGTTCTAGCAAATTGCAGCGTCCTATTTCATACAAGGGGGCCTTGAAAGGAATTGAACCCTAGCACACCAGGGAGACTACAAAATGTGGAAGCTGGCAAACCATGAGATCCACGGAGGAAAGACCCAGGCATAAAGTGGAGCCGGCCCAAGAGAGAGGTTGTGTTTGCTGCAGGGGCGGGGCTACCCAAAGCTATTGGAGCCCACATGAGTCCATCTTGAGTCGGTTGCCCAGCTGGATTTGGATTTTGCTTTGATCTCAATTTTCCTTTTATTCCTCCACTCTCTCCTTTTAGGATGGAGATATTAAATGGGAATATTTACTCTGTACCTTTCTAACCTGAACGTATGTGACTTGGCTTTTGATTTTATAGAGGCTTAGAGTTGAGAGTTTTATCTTAAGTCTCAAAAGAGATTTTTGGACACTTAAACACGGTTAGTGACGTCGGTGAGCATGAAGACTTTGGATTTAATGAATTTTTCACTGTTAGATGAAAATGAGACGTTAGGCTTCAGGGGAAGAATGTTAGGATTTAAAGTGATGTGCTTAGGTGCCAGATTCACACAGAGGAGAGATGTGATGACCAGGCTTCACAGACAGCTTGACTGAACTTTAATTTCCCTAGGAAACAAGCATCTGGACATGTCCATGCAGGCGCTTCTAGAATATCTGACTGTGCGGAGAAACCCCCACAGTCAATGTGAGTGGCATTGTCTCATGGATTGAGGTCCCAGTCTGAACAAAGGAAAAGTTAAAAGAAAAAGTCCCAGCATTCATTGTGTTCTGCCTCCTGACTACAGACTCAATGTAGTCTGCACACCCCTACCGTCATTCCTCTCTCTAAACCCTCCCTTGAGTTGTTTTGGTTCAAGCCTTAAGTCACAACAACAAAGACAACTAAAAACCTGTCTAGAGCAGTTGTCTAGAGTCAGACGGCACAGATAAACCGTTACGGATAATGATGGAAGCCGTCACCAACGCAGGTCTATGGGCCCTAAAGCTGTACTCACTGAGAAGTCTAGGCCTTCTCTGCTCACATCTCGAAACCTCTCCAGATTGCTCCTGGAATCCAGGTCCACAGCCTACGAACCACATGTTAGGATAATCGCAGGGGCAGCCCCATGTACCCACATTTCTCTTCTGGATTAGTTCATTTTCTCATTGCTGTAACACACCTCTGACAAAAATCAACATAAGGAAGATACTTACTTGTGGTTTATTAATAATTACTAATTAAAAGATCGCTAATGTGATACAGTCCATCATGGTGAGGGAGGTTATGATGACAGGCAGATTGTCAGCACGTTGGTGGACCAAGAAGAGAGAAAGGGGGAAGCAGGAGCATGGCACACTTTCTCCTTTTTCTCCTTTCCTATTCAGGCCAGGACCCCAGCCACGGAATAGTGTTTTCCATATTGAGGATGTCTCCTCCCTCTCAGTGAAGCCTCTCTAGCAACACTCTCATAGACACAATTGGAAGTGTCTTCGGGATAATTCAAAATCCAATCAAGCAGAAAATAAAGACTAATTATCATAACACAAGTGACTCATGCTGTGTTTTCTTTTTGTGCCTTGCTTATTTCAGTTAATGTCCTTCATATTCATCTAGTAGTATATTTTCACAAATGACAGAATTTCTCTCTTTCTGAGGCTTTATAACATTGTCGTGTGTGTGTGTGTGTGCCTGTGCATATATATGTGTGTGCATATGCATGTGTGTATATATGTCTGCACAATGCATTATCTTCAGCCATTCCTCATTGACAGATCCATACACTGATTCTGTATCTTAACTACTGTGACTATCACTTCAGTGAACAGATATTAATCCCATTTCCTCTATAAATACACTGTCTGAGTTACGGTTTCTATTGCTGCGAAGAGACTCCATGACCACAGCAACTCTTATTAAGGACAACATTTAAATGTGGTGGCTCGCTTACTGCTCAGAGGTGGTTCAGTCCACTATTATGGTGGGACATGGCACATGCAGGCAGACATGGTGCTGGAGAGGCAGCTGAGAGATCTACATCTGTGCACGCAACAGAAGGTGATCTCAGACCCAGGGTAGTATATATGAGACCTCAAAGCCTGTCCCCACAGTGACACACATTCTCCAACAAGACCACACCTACCCCAACAAGGCCACACCTCCTAATAGCATCACTCCCTTTGGGGGCCATTTTCTTTCAAACCACCACATAAACCCATAAGTAAAATTGTTGGATCTTATGGTGGCTTTATTTTTACATTGTTAAGGAAACTACATTTTTCCCTATACTGATTATGGTGCCTAAGAGTTCCCCTTTCTTCACATTTCCCCAATACTTGTTGTATTTGTCTTTTTTATTATGGTCATTCTAACAGTTTTAATGCTTCATTGTGATTTTTTTTGTATTTCCCTTATAGTGAATGATGATGAATATTTTTAAAACACCCATTAGTCATTTGTATATTTTTTCATTTTATTTTTTAAAAAGAGAAAACAAACTATCTTTTTTTTCATTTTACATACCAATCCCAGTTCCCACTCCCTCCCATCCTCCCATTTCCTCCATCTCCCCCTACCCACTCCACCCTCCTATCCACTCCTCAGATGGGGTAAGACACATTGCTTAGGGGAAGGTCCAAGGCCCTCCCTACTATATCTAGGATGAACAAAGTATCTCTCCGAAAAGAATGGGTTCCCAAAAAGACAATACAAGCAGAAGGGATAAATCCTGGTACCACTGCCAATTGCCCTGCAATCTATTCCAGCCATACAACTGTCACCCACATTCAGAGGGACTAGTTTGGTCCTGTGCAGTTTCCTTCCCTGTCTGGCTGGAGTTGGTGAGCATGGGCACAGGAGACCACTTCCTAATATAACACCAGTAACACAGACACTGAGAGCAACAATAAATAAATGGGACCTCCTGAAACTGAGAAGCTTCTGTAAAGCAAAGGACATGGTCAATAAGACAAAAAGGCAGCTACTGAATGGGGAAAGATCTTCGCCAACCCCACATCAGACAGAGGACTGATCTCCAAAATATATAAAGAACTCAAGAAATTAGACATCAAAATTCCAAATAAGCCAACGAAAAAGGGGTATAGAACTGAACAGAGAAATCTCAACAGAAGAATCTCAAATGGCCAAAAAACACTTAAGGAAATATTCAAAATCCTTAGCCATCAGGGAAATGCAAAACAAAATGACTCTGAGATACCATCTTGTACCTGTAAGAATGGCCAAGATCAAAAACATCAATAATAGCTTATGCTGGAGAGGCTGTGAAGTAAAGGGAACATTCCTCCATTGCTGGTTGGAATGAAAACTTGTACAACCACTCCGGAAATAAGTACGGCTGTTTGTCAGAAAATTGGGAATCAACCTACCTTAGGATCCAGCAATACCACTCTTGGGCATGTACCCAAAGAATGCTCAATCATACTACAAGGACATTTGTTTACCTATGTTCATAGCAGCATTATTTGTAATAGCCAGAACCTGGAAACAACCTAGATGTCCCTCAACCAAAGAATGGATAAAGAAAATGTGGTACATTTACACAATGGAGTACTGCTCAGCAGTAAAAAGCAATAACATCTTGAAATTTGCATACAAATGGACGGAACTAGGAAAAAACATGCTGAGTAAGGTAACCCAGACCCAGAAAGATGAACATGGTATGTACTCACTCATAAGAGGATACTAGCTGTAAAGCAAAGGATAAGTAGCCAATAGTCCATCATCCTAAAGATGTTAAGTAACAAGGTGAACCCTAAGAAAAACATACATAGATCCACCTAAAAAGGGGAAATAAGCAAGATTGCCTGACAAAATTGGGAACATGGGGGTGAGGAGAGACAGGAGAGCAGAAGGGGAAGAGGAGGGGAGGAGGGTGGAGTAGAACTTCAGGGAACAGGATGGGACAGTTGAAATAAAGGAAGGACAGAGATGACAGCAAGGAAAGAGATATTTTGATTGAGGGAGCCACTCTGGGGCTAGCAAGACATCTGACACTAGAGAAATTCCAAGGAATCCACAAGGATGGCCCTAGCTAAGACCCTAAGCGACAGAGGAGAGGGTGCTCGAACTGGCCTTGCCCTTGTAGTCAGATTGATGAATGTCTTAAATGTCACCATAGAACCTTCATTCAGCAACTGATGGAAACAGAGGCAGGGACCCACAGTGGAGCACTGGGCTGAGCTCCCAAAGTCCAGTTGAAAAGTGGGAGGAGTGAGAATATGGGCAAAGAGGTCAAGACCATGATGGGGACACCCACTGAATCATTTGTATACTTTCAAAAACAAATCTACTCATATTTTTTGCCCATTTGTAAGTTTGGGATTGCTTAATCTCTTCCTTTGGGACTGCTTGGGTTTCTTACATATTTTATACATCTCTTTCTTATCGGATATGTAGTTTTCAATTTTTTCTCCAATTCTATAGGCAGCTTTTTCACCCTGTTGATTATTTCCTTTGTTATTCAAACAAGTGGAGCTTGATGAGCTTCCCTTCCACACTTTTGATTTTGTTTACCAGGCCTTGGGTTATATCTAAACAGTAAAAGCCAATCAGTACCAAGAAACTTATCTCTCTTCTAACAGTTTCAGTTTAAGGTTTTACATTTTACACTTAAATTTTAATCAGTTACGAATTGATTTTGTATGTTTGAAATAAGGATTTTGATTTGATTATTTTATATGACTGTGTGTTTTGTCAATGTTTTTTTTCTGGGACATATGAGAAACTACTTATGATTTCTTGGAAACTTTGTTGAAGATCAACTAGCCATAAACTCAGTCAGTACAGGAAGGAGAAATTAGCCTTGCTTTATAATGCATAGAGCGTTTAAGTTTCACGGTGCAGAGAGTTCTGGAAGATGGTGGCATAGCAATGTGAATATACTCAGCACTGTTGAACTATGCCATTAAAATAGCTAAGAGAGTAGGGGCCCAGTGTGGTGGCACACACCTGTGGTGGGAGCTACTTAGGAAGGGAAGCACCTAAGACTACTGTGTTGAGGATCATCACAAACAGCAAGACTCTATCTCAAGCAAGATAAATTTTCTAACGTGATGAGTACATATTTCATCACACTCAAAAATGTAAAAACAGTAGAACAAATTGGCCAAAGGGAGAAAAATATTTCTCCGGATCCATGTGACTTCACTGATGAATTTCATCCAATATTTAAAGAAAAATAAGATGAACGCATCATAAATTGTTACCTGAAGTAGAAGATAAAAGAATAGAATCCAAACTATTTTAGAAGGGCCAGAGGCAAACATCCAACAATGAGGACATTTTATTGAAGACTTATATAGGACAAACAAATTTGCTACAGATCAAGTACAGTGTTATTAAAAATATAATGACATATCATATAACTAAGTAGAGTTTGTCTCAAGAACACAAGGCTAGTTTAACATCTTGTTAAAGCTATTGAACAGAATAAAGCACATGAACAGAATAAGGAAAAATAATATAATCACTCCAGTCGATAGAGAAGATGCATTTGAAAATTATTCTTCAGTAAACAGAACTGACCACAGTTTACATATATAAGAGATTTCTCATAATATAATAAAATGCACCTATCAAAACTATCTAACAATCTAGAGTCCACACATGCTTACAAGTTAAAGGCTGAATGTTTTCCTCCTAGAACAGTGGTTCTCAATTTGGGGGTCATGACCTCTTTGGAGTCCACAGAGGTCACATCTCAGATATCCTGCAATCAGATATTTGCATTATGATTCATAACAGTAGAAAAATTATTATTATGAAGTAGCAACAAAAATAATTTTATTGTTTGGTGTCATCACAACATGAGGAGCTGTACTGCAGGGTCACAGCATCAGGAGGTTGAGAACCACTGTCCTAGACTGAGGATTTCCACAAGAACTACTCTTGCCGCATCTACTCAACACTGCACTGGAGGCTCTGGCTTGTGCACTAAGGCAAGAAAACAAACAAAGACATCAGATAAAGGATGGGAAACGGGTGAAGTACAAGTTCATTCTCTCAGATGGCATGAAGATCCTTTCAGAAAACTCAATGGAATCTGCGAAAAAACAATAAATTCTGCAGCTAATAATTGTGTTTAATAAAATAATGGAGTTCAAGAGCAGCATGCCAAAACTCAATTGTTATATTTTTATGCTAGAAATAAACAATTAGGAATTAAAATTAGAGAAGCAATACTAATCATAATATCATTGCTATTTCTGACAATTATCATTGCTAACTACTAACAAAAGTATTAAGAATCTGAACACACTCAAACACTTTAAAACTCTGTTCCTGGGAAATTTAAAACATGTAATTAAATGGAGAAAATTAGTGTTCAAGGATTGAAGGACTCAGTACTGGTGGTGTCGCCCCCAAATCTATCTGAAGAATCAATTCCAGCTAAAATCTCAGAGGGCTTTTGATTTTCAGAATTGAAAAATTATTCCATACTTTCTATAGAAGCTAAAGGAGTTGCCTAAGCTAGCCCAGACTACTTATCAACAGCATCAAAATGAAGTGACTAGCATTCCTTAATTTCAAATGTTATTATTAAGCTGTAATAATGGAGACACAGAGAAGAGTAGCTAAGACAGAAACAGCTCTGAGGAAATTGGAAGTCTAGATGTGAAGAAAAGATACCGTATCTATGAGCTACTTCTCTGTTGCTAGAATAAAACATCACGACCAAGACCACTTATGAGAGGTAATGTTTAGCTTGTCTTACAGTTCCAGAGGGAGAGTCCATAATGACACGTAAGACATGGCCATGGTGGCCAGAAGCCAAAGCAGGGAGGCTGAGAGATCATATCTTCAACTGTAAGCAGGAGTCAGAGAGTTTAAACAAGAAGTAAGGCTATAAACTCTCAAAACCCAGGGATGTGCTTGCTCCCTCAAGACTGCACCTCCTATAACCTCCCCAAAGAGCGCCACCAACAGGACACTGTGTGTTCAAATACCTGAACCTATGGGGACATTCTCATTCGAGCAACAACACCATGTATGTTAGTTCAAATGAATGATAAGCTTAAGCCTAGAACTCAAAAGTGTGTGTGTGTGTGATATATATGTCTGTACATATGTATGTATATGCAAATGTAAATATACATTTCAATATGTAGGAGGAGCTCTCTAAGATCTTACATTACACAAACATCTCTTGTGCAGCACAGCCCACAGAAGTATGAGATGATGGCATGAACTTTATCAGAATGAAAATGCTTGCTCTTTGGTTTTTGTCTTTTATTTTAATTTTTTCTTTTTAATTGACATGTCACACTTGCATATATTTATGGAGCACAGGGTAATATTTCAATGCATGCGTACAATGTCTCCTGATTAAATTGGGGGTAATTAGCATTTCTATCTCCCCTAATCTCTTCACTTTTAGAACTTTTTAGTTCCTGAGAACATCTGCTGTTTGAATGGCTCTATGGAGAGAATGAAAGGACAAGCTAAATATTGAGAGAAATATCCGCACAGCCTGTATTTTATGTAGAGCTCTTATCCGGAATTTGTAAAGAATTCTCACAGCTCCATAAGAGGAAAAAACTCCTTTTAGAAGTACAGAAGAGTTGAAAGTGTACTTCGTCCAAACAGAACAGAGGTTGCGTGTGAAGACTATTCCGTGGTACTCAGCATTAGGAAAAGCAGTTTAGAGTGGGTACCGCCATACATTCACCAGACTTGCTGTGGTTAAGACTGGTCGTATGCGGTGCTGACGAGGGCACGGGGGAGTTCCAACTTTTTCTCTGCTGGTGGAAATGTGCAGTTCAGCCTTTTTGGAAAATGATGCCACCTGCATTCCAGACAGGGTTTCACTCTTCAATTAGTCTTTTCTGTAAACACCCTCTTAGGCACAGCCAGGGATGTGTTTCCATGGTGATTATTGAAACTCTTCAGATTACCATGGTTGTTTCTTTAAAAGTTTAATGTGTACCTGCCCAATTACCAGCCATGTCACTCCTACATATTTACTCAAGAGAAACAGAAGCATATGTATTCACAAACATTCATGATAGAGTTTTTTTTAAGAGCAAAATAATTAAAAAAAATATATGTCTCAAATGCCTAACAACACGTGATGCGTAAACAAACCCATGGCATAATCAATGCAATGGGATACTACTCAGTGATGGAAATGGATGATTGATAAACAAAATAGATACCTCTCAAATTCAATAATACTGAAAAAATAATTTCTTTTTTGTTACCACCTGATAAAGGTCTTCATTCACCGCCATCTCATATTGAGACTGAAACCGGGGAAAACGCTGGTTCTTGGAACTGGGGAAATAGAATGTGGGTAAAGAACTCACTGTACAAGAGTGGGATTCACTTCTGGATCCATGAAAAAGTCAGGAGTGGCAGCGTGTGCCAGTAACCTCAGAGCTGGGAAGGCAAAGTCAGGTTAGAGTGATGTTTTATTTGTGTTTTAATAAGTAAACCTTGCCTTAAGATCAGAGTACAAAGCTAGTCACACTGGTCAGACTTACAGGCCAGTGGAGGCACACACCTTTAATCCCAGCAGCCACACTAGCTAGCCATAGAGGCCAGGGTCCAGGGAGGGACACACCTTACAAAGATTGACTTTAGCAGTAAATAAAATGATACCAAATTCAGAAGCTAGACAAATAATAATTGAATCTCTGACTTTTGAAAATGATAATTCTCATTGCAAAGGGATAATTAGGCCGTTAAAGTCAAGGTCAATACCTTTGGGGGAATGGATCCAAGATATAGCAAATATTGAATCTCATAGCCATGATGATGCTTGGATAGGAGAAGTAATTTCCAGAGGTTTGGGGGGGAAAATCAAAATGTCAAGTATTAAAATTGTGGCAAATAAGGTCACCTTTAAAGGGATTGTAAACAGGGTATTTCTAGAAACAATGTTTTTTCCTAAGCATAATCCAAACAAAATGTCCCTCCCTTCTGGATTATGTAGAAGTGTGGCAAAGATAAGTATTGGACTAATGAATGTAGATCAACAAGAGACATTCAAGGTAATCCTTTGCCCTCAGGAAACTCCTTGAGGGGGCCTCTCGTAGGCCCCTGTGCCAAAATGGTTCAGTCATTTCCTGCCATCATAGAGGAAACTCTTTCCCAGAGCAATTAAAGAACCTAACGCCTACTGTAAGAAACCAAATTGCTCTGAATGACAGAAGAGCTTTGGAAGCTAAAACAGAAGTTTCAGGAGAAGCCATAAATCAATGAAAAAGATTATTTTAGGGACCTCCCGAAAGTTAGGGTTGGGGAAGGATTTTGCTTTTGTCTTTTTAGGAAAATAAAAACAAACATCTTGAGGAATTTAAAGACCTCTGGACAAATAAGCACCCAAAGAAAAAGGAGAACTGCTGGGGAAAAAAATTACCAAGAAAAGAAAAAATCTGACCTAATGCCCTCTCTGAAGTCTCCACACAGAGATGGGATCCCACAATGATGTCTCCATTAGGCCTATGATAATAGCACTAAGCTGAAAAACACCAACTAAAGATCAGCTTTGAATTGCAAACTGCTCAGGACAATTTCAAGGTGGCTAGCTGAGATGATCCAACCTCATAGAATGCACTGGCCAAGACTTGAGACAAGCCATGCACTTTCCCATTGTGCAGAGATTGGACAACAAATGATACAGTTACCTCTCTGAGGACTTGGTAATTAACCCAAAGATTCCCCAAAGATGTCATTGCCCCAGAGAGCAGGAAGTAAATTTAAGAACACAATGCCCACATTTCCAAAAGGTGGGATGCCTACTTTTTGGCCTTTCAGTGGTTTGTGGCTACTTGTCATTGTTTAGGGGGAATTGGTTACAAGTTGTGATTGGTAATGGTCAGGGAAAAAAAGCTAAAGAAAGGAGATTAGATTCAGAATTCTTGTTTTCAAAAAGAAAAAAGGGGGACTATAGACACGATAGGATAAAAAGATAGATTGTTGAATCTACTCTGAAAAGGAAAAAGTGAGTATATAGAAATGATAAACAAAAAGGTAGATTATTAAATCTACTTTCTTTAAAAAGCAACTAGTAGTTTTAAATATTTTACATTGGATTGGATTTTTATATATTGTATACAAATTTTGTATATTGACACAAATTTGAGATTAATTTGGTTAAAACATACTGTACATACATTTCTAATCTTGTTCAAGGTATTGTACCTATACAGTTCATTTAACAATGTAATGCAAATTTCTAGTCTTTGAAAACTATTATTGTCAACTGTTTAGGATGATAAGGAAATGTAGGTTAGTAATTAGTTACCTATTACAATTAAACTTGCGATCACATTAGGTATGTTTTCAAGGTGTGAAAACAATATATTATATATACAATATATTATATATATTATAAAACAATATATTATATATATAGTATATTAGGTATGTTTTCAGAGATATCTTTTAAATAGACAGGCCATCTTCAAATACTTCAGAGATATACAGAATATGGTATTTAAGATTTTTTAATAACATAGGTACTTTTTATGACAATGAGACAGGTCTGCCCTTGGCAGCACCAATCTACTTCAGAGAAGATAGCGAGCATTGAAGAAACTTCACATGGAGTTTACTTTCTATATGGCAAAAGTAAGCCACTGGTAAATAAAGTACCTTTGCCTCAACTACTGACAGTATGCTGTCCAAATGGACAAGCAGGACACAAAAGAGAGTGACTGTCAAACCTTGTCAAGACAAGGCGGGCAGTTCTTCAAATGTCTTGCTTCATAGAAAAGTCTGTTGAATATTCTAGGCCTTTAGGTTGAAGATGCATGCCCCACTGTTACAAAGAAACTTTGAGTGACTGTCCAGGCAGCCAGATAGTTCTGTCATTTCTCACAGTTTTTGGAAGTTGCTAACTTGTACTTCCTGCTTACTCAGTTAATATTATTTCCTTCTTGGGTCTCTGAGGGAGTTGAAGACTAGATAGTTATAGTTACAATTTTCCTTGTTTATGAGACTCAGAAAAGAAATTCACTAAAGAAGTGTAAAGTGTATAAGATTGAGAGATATCAAAAGATAGTTTTGGATGGTAATGCAAGTTATGATAGAAAGTAAATTACTTTCAGAAATTACTTTTAAAAGTTATGATAGAAAGCACAAGACTTTGAACTCACCAAGACAGGATAGATAATGGAGTATTTTCTCTGAATTTGTCAAATTCAAATGAACTAGACATTGTTAATGTACTTATTGCCTGTATATATTATAAATAGTTATTGTACTTATTGAATATAGCTTTTCTTATATTAGTTATAGCTTTCTTTTTTATTTTAGACAAAAAGTGGAGATATTGTGATATTTTATTTGTGTTTTAATAAATAAATCTTGCCTGAAGGTCAGAATGCAAAGCTAGTCACACTGGTCAGCCTTACCCGCCAGGCAGTGGTAGTACACACCTTTAACACCAGCAGACATGCTACTTAACCATAAAGGTTGGGCAATGGTGGTACTTGTCTTTAATCCCAGACTAGAGAGGAATATAAGGCAGGATAAGACAGGAATTTGCTCTCTTTTCAGTCTGAAGATTTTGTAGAGGTAAGAGTTCTCTTGTGCTTCACTACTTTGCTTTTCTGGCCTTCCGGTTAAACCCCAATACCTGTCTCTGGGTTTTTATTATTCACACTACTCAGGGGGATTTTGGGCCCTAATGGCCAGCTAGTCTAGCCAATCAGTGAACCCTAGATTCAGTTCAGCCTGTCTCAATAATGCTGATGATGCTGATGACGTACTATGTAATAATCCTTTTGTTCACCGTGAGCATGTATTACTCTAGTTGGTTAATAAAGAGTTGACTGACCAATGGCTAGGCAGGATTTTGTATCAGAGGGAACACTAGAAAGAAGAAGGGTGGAGTCAGAGGGGTCTCAAGCCAGATGCAGAAGCAGCAACATCGGAAGTTCATAGATGAGGTAAACAAGCCTTGGGCAGCACATGGATGAGTAGAAATGGGTTGATTTAAGTTGTAAGAGTTAGCTAAAAAAAACAAGCCTAAGCTATCAACTGAGCATTTATAATGAATATTAAGTCTCTGTGTAGTTATTTGGGAGCAGCTGCTGAGACACGGAGAAACTCCACCTACAATGATGATAATGATGACAGGTATCTCAGAGGAAGATCTCTGACATTGACATTTAGCCTTCACATGTGCGCGCACACACACACACACACACACACACTAACATATATGTATGTACATACACACCCCACCTTCAAATGCACACACACATACTAACATATATGTATGTACTCACACATCCCACATAATTAAGAAGTGTTGTAGAATATTGTTTTAAAATGTGTTACATGTGTTTATACTGTGAAACATTTGTTTAATGATACAAAGATGTGTTGCATTTCTTTATGTTGCATTTGTTTAACTCTCTGAAACTGTGTTCCTTTGTCTAAAACACCTGATTGGTCTAATAAAGAGCTGAATAGCCAATAGCAAGGCAAAGGATAGACAGGGCTGACAGACAGAGAGAATAAATAGGAGAATTCTGGGGGAGAGAGCTCTAGGAGCAAAAGAAGGAGAAGGAGGAGTACACCAGGGGCCAGCACCCAGCTACACAGAAAGCCACAGAGTAAGAGATAGAGAAAGGTGTGCAGGAATAGAGAAAGATAAAAGCCCAGAGGCAAAGGGTAGACAGGATCATTTGAATTAAGAAAAGCTGGCTAGAAACAAGCCAAGCTAAGGCCGGCCATTCTTAAGAAAGAATAAGTCTCCAAGGAATTATTTGGGTGCTGAGTGGTGGGCCTCCCAAAGAGAAAAAAACTACAGAAAAGTACTTTCATAATTAATGGTTTTTAAGAGCTTTCCGAGACAGGCGTTCCTCTGGATCCTCACAAATCAGTCTCTCAGTGTGGTTAGGTGTAGTTTTATTATTCATTTAAGAAGTAAGGCTGTCTATGAAGGGTCATCTGCAGCCAGACATTTATTCAATCACGTAGCAAATACTGCACGAGACAACAAAATGCAGCTTTCAATGACTCAGCTGAGTAGGACATGGATTGACGCATACACTGTGTGCCTGGGCTACAAGGAGACCACAGTAGGCTCTTTTAAAGGACAGGGAGCAGCATTGTCAGTTGGGCCTTCCCACGCGCCTTGCTACCTTGACAGAAACAAAAATACTTCCCTCGTAGCAACAGAACACCAAAGAGCAGGAGTTTCACAAAAAGATCCAGCTTGACATGGAGAGACACAGTGAGCATATAACAGACCACATTTCTTAAGATGTGGCAGAAAATGGAAGAGCTGCCTTCTGCGATGTCGAGGTTGGTATCTCTAGACCCAGGGAGGAGCAGATTGAGACTTTGTTCATGAAATCACAGAACTACAGAGGAGTGGCCCATGGAATCCTCGGGAAGGGATCTTGGCATCTGTGGAATAACACGCCACTCATCTGCATAGGCTTCAGCCAGAGGTGCAGAACAGCGGTTCCTACAGCAACTCATCCAGAAAGGGTGAGGGTCCCACTGTCCTCTGTGCATGGAGAACCATGCTGTCCAGGTGCTGTTTGGTCGCCTGAGAAGCGTTGCTGGAGGGTCAGCAGTAAATTACTGATCTACCCGAAGTGGAAGTGTTCCGCGGTGACATCAAAGGCATCAGCCAAGCTGCCAGTGCAGGCAGAGAGGCAGAAGGAAACACAGTATCTCCTTACATAGTATCCCTGTACAGAGTGGAGCTGCTTCCAACCTTAGCAGAGCCAGAGCATCCCGGGTCCTGCCTGGGAGACATTAGCGTACATGATAGAAGGAAACTCAGAGTGATTTAACGATATAAGTTCCCAGTGAAGGAAAGAACAACAGGACAGTGCTGGGCTTCCACGGAGCGCTCTTCCGTAGTGTCATGGTTTCAGTATGCAAACTCACAATCCGATCCTCAGGCATATCTAGTGACACCGACCTCAGTATCGCAGGTGGCCCTGTCTTTCGTTTCTTTTCATGTTTTTAGCGTGTTTTTCCTAAGGAGATTCCATTAGCCATGTGAGGACTTTGACCCGAGTGCCCTGTCCTCTCAGTGTTGCCAGGCAATGCCGATCTTCCTCTGAAAAGCGTTCTTCCCTCTCAGCAGATGTAACTGCTACAGACAGATGCAAGTGATTTTACAAGCACGATATCTGTATTTTGAATAATTTTGATTTCGGAAACTTCAGGATTTTATGAAAGTCAAGGGATGTTCTGAAATACCTGTTTTTGTACAGTAACTATTTGGGAATAACGCCATAGTTTGCTTCTCTTCATACCTGGTGAAACATTACAAAGAGAAAACTTACCTTCTGAAGAAGCCCAATATGGTATTGGGTCCAGCAGTTCTCCAGCTGTGGGCACAACCCCGTTGGGGTTCGCATATCAGATAATTACATTAAGATTCATAACAGTAGCAAAAGTACAACTGCAAAGTAGCAATGAAGTAATTTTGTGATTGGGGGCCACCAGAGCATGAGGAACTGTATTAAAGGGTCACAGTGTTAGGAAGATTGGGAACCACTGGGCTATACTGAGACAAAAACATCACCTTTTAGTAAAAGTTGCCTCGCTGTGTCTCTGGGGGAAAATGCTCACAAGTAAAACTATGCTTCTTCAAAAATAAACCCTGCCTCTTTGGGCTGCCATCAGCAGGATGTTCCTCCTCTCTATTTTTAATTTTCCTGTACATCCACAGTACCTGCCAGGTGGGAGCGAGCCTCGAACAGCGACTGGCTGCCAGATCACAGTGTGTGCATGGCTCGCGTGTGTTTAGGGGACACAAACTTCGTAACACTGGAAAGAAAATATGTGTGAATTCATAATTAGTTTGAAGATTGTATGGCTTTTGTATTTGTAAAAATGGGTCCCTTGTTTAAGCAATCCTTCACGTCTTGTCAGACAAGTTTGTAAAATCTGCATTTCTTCATTTGTCATTGTGACTTCAAAGCCCAAGCAATTCTGAAAGCTAGGTTTTCATAAGCTTGATGACAAAATTAATTTGCTTCCAAATTTCCTATGAGCAGAAATGTAATTTGTTTATTCCGTGTAGTGTGGATATTCATTTATTTTGCTGCATTTATTTGTTTGGTTATGAGGGAGAGGGTGCTACTTTTGTTGATTAATGTAGCATCTGAAGACTGAACTACATTCCTAAAATCTGGATTTAAAAAAGGGACAAAATTCTGTAATACTTGGTAGGAAGATTTTTCAGGTAAAGCTATGTTGATCTCCATCGAAGATATTGTTTTAAAATGTGAAATGTTTTTATACTCTAATTTTTCACTTGCGTGTTGGATGATTTTTAATTTAAAATCAGGAAGAGACTGGGTCAAAGAGGTGATGAGAGAGAGGGATCTGGAGAGACCTTTAAGGACAATACAAAGGATGTGGCGACTTGATGGGGGTGAGGAGTAAAGAGAGGCCGGGGTGACTCTCAGCACCCGCCGCCCACCTTAGGTACGAGAGGCTGGTGCTGTTCTCCCTGGCGCCGCTAGATGGAGCAAGCTCCCCGCCGAAAGCACCTCGATCGCCTCTGGTTCCCACCACCTGACCAGGCTTCCAAAAGTAGGTCCGGAGCCACACCTAGCTCCTAACCCGCGCCGGAGCGTGGACTTTAAGCCTGCAATGTCCTGTGCTGACTGACAGGCTCGAAGTCTGGGTTAAGACTTGTTCACGGGGCGTTGACACTGAGAGTAACTTGTGAACAAAGGAGCCATACTACTGTTGCACTTGGCCTGCAAAGTCCAAAATCGGTCCTGTCCGGTTTTGAGCACTTCACATGTCCCTCTAATACCGCAGTGAGGTGAAGATGTGATCCTGTCCTAGATACCAAGAAAGTGAGGTTCCAGCGGGGGGTAGGGGAGTGGAATCTATCCAGAACCAAATGCTGGTCATGGTTGGTGCTAGGCCCAAAGCCTTGCCTGAGATCCCTCCTACCTGGGAGGCTGCCCTGTACAGGTGGCACCCAGAATGCAGACCAGGACTTCCGCCCACCGCAGCCCCGAGCCTCCTCCAGGTCCTCCTGTGTTTGAAGTAGCTCAGGGTCACGGGAATTCGGATTTGTGCAAGTGGGCTCCTGTCCGCTCAAGGATGTACTGAAGCTAAGGCAGGCGGTCGGCAAAGCTGCCCCATTCCCTCTGAGAATTGAGAAGTCCTGGAAAGTTTGGAGATGAGGCAGCAACTCCAGAACCACAGTCTATGTTTGGACAGACTCGCAGCCACAAATGGAGACCACAGAGGCCATCAGAAGGAAAGGCCTGCAGGGCGGGGCTGGAGAGAGGAGTGGCTGTTTCCCCCAGCCCACTCTTCTACCCTGCATGCTGTTGAACAGGCACCTTCCTGGGCCTGGCTTCCATCAAAAGTAAACAGAGGATCAAATTCGCAGGATTTCTGCAAAGATTAAACACATACACATCTAGCAAATATTCCAGGACTTCCTTTTGGGTTTTATCACAGAAGTCTGTTTTGGAATGTCCCCTCAGGCGACTTTGAGTGGGTGAAGAAGTCAGAGGTCTCCAGAGAGGGAGGGCTGACTGCTGAGCTAAGGACCTGAGAAAAATGTGGTCCAGCGGGCCAGACCAGCCTTGGAGGTGCTGACGGCTGATCTGGGGGGGGGGGGCTCAGAGAAGAGAACAGCAAATAAATGAATGAATTAAATGAATAAATGAATAAACAAATAATAAAGATTATTTGTGCCACCCCCACTGGTGAGTCAGACAGTTCTGGGCTGTCACTCTGCCTCCCCAACTTAGTATTCCCAGAGGCTAGCAGGGCTCACAGCCCACTATATAGATACGGGGTTTGCTCAAGGTCAAGAGGATCATGCAAGAATTTTGGTAGAGCACATCCCTTTAACCCCAGCACTCTGGAGACAGAGGCAGGCAGATCTCTGTGAGTTCGAGGCCAGCCTGGTCTACAAGAGTTAGTTCCAGGACAGGCTCCAAAGCTACAGCAAAGCCCTGTCTCAAAAAACCAAAAAGAAAGGAAAAAGGAAAAAAAGAAAAGAAAGAAAGAAGAAAGAACTTGACTCAGCCTCCTAAGCTTGTCTTGGCATTCACTCTGGCACTGTAGAGTGGGTTTCTAACGCCCAGGGCATTAAAGGCAGGGACAAGAAAAGCAGAACACACCCTCCTTGTTTCTCCCTTTCCTTGATTCACAAGCTGCAAGAAGTTCTAGAAATCGCAGGGCTGAAGGACCACAGGCTTCCCTCATCCTAGGGCCTTGCCTTCCTCAGAGATAAACTAGCCTGGAAGGTTATCCCTGAGCCTTTGGAGTGAGGGAGGCCTGGATGCCAACCCCAGTACTACATGTATTTGCTGTGTGTCCCCAGGGAAGTGGCTGTACTCGCCACTTGTACAATGATTCCTGTTGTCATCTACACAACAGGAATGAGGGTAGAGAATCCAGTTCACAGAGTGAGAACTCTACCGTTACTCAGATGGGGCTCTGATTCCTAATCTGCACACCTGGCCCTTTATCTATTTAGGCCTCAGTTTCCCCATCTGAAAAGGAGAGATACAAAGTCCTGCTTAAGGTAGCAATTCCATAACATCCTTCCCCAGAGAGGCTGGGGGGGCTACATCTGTCTATTGTTACAGAGGCCACCCTAGAACCAAGGCTATCTTCTACCTGGACCCAGAACCCCAAGCTCCACCCTAAACCCTGGACAGATTCAGGGCCACCAATCTCCGAGTAAAGCATCCGTGCTGCCTTCAGAAAGGGAAGGCTGTGCTCAGGATGGACAGTGACATTCACCAGGTACATTGTGTATGGGGCGGACGGGAGGCTGAGTTACTTGAAATGACAGCCCTGGTGAGCTCAGAGCCCCCAAAGGGCTCATTTAATGCGCACACAGCCCTAGCACCCTGCACAGCAACCTACCCTTGAAACACCAGGCAAACACCAACCTCAGAGGCAAGCGATTGCAGATGGTGACACACCCGCCACCTCCCGCACCTTTGATGCTCCCCATTAGGTGAAAGACGGGAATAAAAGTGTGCCACGGGTCAGCATACCTTTGAGCAAGCAGCCTGGATCCAAACCACTTACTCTCTTCCTGGGCCTCGGTTTCCCCACCTTGCTGCGCTAGCAAGGGCACTAGGGACAGTGTGCCAAGAAAGCACTTAGAGAAGTCCCTGGCACACGGGAACACTTAGGGGCAGAATAACAGTAACGCCACAATGACAGGTGTCACCGCGAACAGTGAAGACACTGCCTGAGAAACGTGGCTGACGTGGCTGATGGCCGCTCAGAAGTTTCATGAGTCTCATAGATTGTCCTCTCAGGAACCTAGATGGTATCAGTTGGCCACTATGTGTGCCTCCTGAGGCAGTGGCTGCCCCCGGTCACACATGGGGCGCTGTTTTACAGTGGTTTTTATGTAAGGTGAGGGAGCGCACTTTAAAATGGTGATTAAATGCATGAGGGAGTCAAGGGGCACAGCAGCAGCCGACTTTTATGGTCTTTATCAAGCTCTGTGCGGCGTAGAGTAGATAGGAACCTGTTGACACCTGCTCCACTAAACACGTAAGTCAGACGCAGCCTTGTGGCACGACGGTGTGTTGCTCCTAGGGTTGGGGAAATCTGCACGCTCTACGTGAGACTCTAGGGTGGTCACAGCGATGCCTGTTCCTCCTTCCCGTCTCTCTGCATCCACCACACACGTCTTTAGATTCTCCACACAGCTGGACCAAGCTGGAGGCACTCCCCTGGCCAGCATTCAGGCTGCGGCACCGCTGCTTCTCTTTAGAATAGACTTCAGCCTCACTCTGGGACAAACCTCAGCTCGGTCTTCAGGGCCCTCACAGTTGCCACCAATGGCGAGAAACGCTCACAGCATAACGTCTCCTCCCACGGCATCCTTGTGTGTGGGCCTTTTGTTCTCTGAGCGCCGCTCTACTGCTCCCCATGTCAAGAGCCCCTTGAGGCCTAGGCCCATCTTAGTCACCTCCCAGCACAAACACAGCGGTGCTCACAGTCTCTTCACACAGCAGATGCTCTAGCGTCGCTGGGGGCCCAGTCCCAGCTACACTGACTTTGGCAGCGCTATGGAGTGGACCTGATGACACTTTCATAACTCGGCACTTACTCCCTGAGGTTGAAAACTAGAATTTGCTGGGAGCCAGGTTTCTCCCTGCCCTTCGGTGCATGCATACACACAGGGGACATAACACGGGTCTCAGAAACTACCAAGAGGGCCTTCCATTTCCCATGAGCTAGAGCCCCGGGTCATCTAAGAGGTTCTACTGGAGTCCCTGGGGGACAGCTAGAAGTTGCTGGATGGTCCTTGACATTACTGCCCCTACCTAGAGAAGGATCCCAAAGGTGGGTTTCCATCATTCAGCCAGGATGAGGGGGAGAGGAAAGGTGAGGCCTCCATTATAACCAACCAGTTTCCTGACTCATTCATGCTGGCTGAGAGCTGGACAAGGTAGGTACCTCCCCCAACCTAGTTCCTCCAATGTGATGTGAAAGCAGGTGCCTGGTCCACACTTCTCAATAGGATAAAAAATAAACACAGGATGAGCACCTAGGAGGAAGACCAGCAGCACCCAGCAGCATCAAGAAAGGTTCTTCTCTTCCTGCCTCTTACCATCTTCCATTTCCCATGTCTACAAGACAAATATGCTTCTCACCCTCAGCCCACACCTCACTTGAGTCCAGATGGTCTCTAGACAAACCCCCAGGAGCCGAGGTCTTCGTAAGGACTCAGAGCGATGGAGCCCTTTGCCCTCCCTCGTGTGCGTCTCTCGTGTGCACTTCCTGAGTCCTCCTCGTGGGTGGCCATTCTTCATCTTCCTCTGTGGCCCTGCACGGCTGGCTGCTAAGATGGCAATGCCCTCTCAGATGCAGTCAAACAAAGGCAGGAGTGGAGGCGATACCTACCCTGGGTTGCAGTACCATGGGGTCGCTAGTGGTGAAAGCAGCGCTCGAAACCAAAGCAGGCATGGTGTCTAACGAGCTGCAGGTGAGGATGGGGGCTGGCTTTCCCAGATGCAGGAGCAAAAATGCAGCTTGCAGCCTTTCGTAAGACGGCTCTACAGTCTGAGGAGCCTGCTTCTTAGGGAGACAACTGAGGGTCACAAACACAGAGTTTGGGGGACCCTATGAACTGAGTCAGACAGAGGAACCAGGAAGACATTGTAGAGAGGTATCCCAGGAAAGGGCTCTAAGGCATTCAGCTCTATATAAAGCTGCCCATTCTGCTTGTTGGCTTGTGTGGGATAGGATGGTTTGTTTGTTTGAGACAGAGTTTCCATCTGTACCTTTGGAGCCTGTCCTGGAACTCACACTGTAGACCAAGCTGGCCTTGAATTGACAAAGATCCACCTGCCTCTGCCTTCTGAGATTAAAAGGATTAAAGGCATGTGCCACCACCACCCAGCAGGGATGGGATTTTTGCCACATAGCCCTAGCTGGCCTCAAACATGGAATCCAGCCTCCTGAGTGCTGGGGTTGCAGGGTGACTACACCACACCTGGCTCCACACCTATCTGTCCTTTGGGGAAAGACTGATGATAGCAGAAGTGTCTAAGATTAGGGGAAGGATTCACATTGGCTGTGTTTTAGCTAAACTCTTTTGTGCACATCTTCTCAATTAAGCCTCTACACAGCTGATCAAGAAAGCTAGCAAAATTCCCCCCATACAAACAAGACGGAGACCCCTCCATCTTAGGGTTTGTGGCCGTTTGTGGCAAGGAGGATACTACCAGCCCTGCTCTCCAAGACCCTTCTTTGTCAACAGTCAGACATCTCCTAGGCTCCCCCTTCATTCCCGTTCACCCCAACTAGGAACTCGAAGGTCACAGTCCTGACCCCAAGGAGCAGGCTCACCCATAAGGTCGGGTTACTGCTGGGAATTCCTTCTGGAGAGACGAAGCCTGGGGGAGGTAGACAGACATCTGCAGGGTCACATTCACAGACATTGCCAGGAGGGAGCCACATGCCTTACCGCCCAGCTAATCCATCTGGTGGGAGCGGACACAGACAGATGTTGTCATGATTGAGTTCCAGAGGCCCTCGGGGGCTAGCAGAACCCTGACGACAGCTGCCTCGGCACAGCCCATCTGGGGCACTCTGCTTGCTGCAGCCATAGCCCTTCTGAGGGCCCTCAGGGGCAGGGGGGTACCATACCCCGAGGGAGAGCGATGCCAAGGAGAGGAGGGTCCCCTCCATAGGGACTAAGTTGAGTCACTCTGAACCCCATTTTCCCTACCCCTCCTTCTACCTGGGAGACAAGCCAAGTGTCATGCAGGGAAAAGAAGAGGTCAGCATTCTGAGAAAGAATCCATGAGCCTCTAAGCTTTAGAAACAATAAAGGAACACACCCAAACACCCACCATAAACCCACAAGCAAGACAGGAGGCTCTGAAAGCCTCTGCAGCCTAGATGAAGGCCCAGAAAGCGTCCCTTCATGGCTTACATAAGGCTCTAAGAGGAGGCGAAAGCCCAAAGGCCCCAAGCCACAGTGGGCACACAGCACTCAGTCTGGCTTCTCCACCTTTCCCAGGAAGTGAACAAAAGTGCCTTACAGCTCTGTGGAGCCAGATACCTCTGACCCCAGGCCATTCATGAATTCTCCCTCAGTCACTCAGCCCCCAGGCAACCTGGAGGAGTCAGCCACTGACTTGTAGATAGAGATGAGTCTGTTTCTCCCGGAGAAGTGGTCTGGTCAGCCTGCTCATGGGGCTTCCTCAGAAAGCAAAGCTGTTGGGCCTGGAATGAGGGGGAAGAGTGAGGCTGCTGCTCTAGGGGCCTCCCTGGGCTGGACTGCTGAGGCTTCCCTGCTCTTAGACTGACCCAGAGAGCACTACAGCAAAGAGAGCGTCCCATTGCTGTGCCCCGTTACCAAGATGGCCTCCCCTTCCACACTTTGGTTCGAGATGGGGGACCAGGATTCTTACCCCTGCTCCTCAGTCCTGCCCCACCCTCTGATCATATCCACAGAGGGCCCTATGAATGAAGGACCCATATCCACAGAGGAACCTATGAATGAGGGACCCATATCCACAGAGGGCCCTATGAATGAGGGACCCATATCCTCCTTTTCTTTCCTGCTCAATACAGAATCCTTAGCACTCCTCACCTTTTGCCCCTGTGACCTTGAACTCGTGGACTTTTCCGAGTTGCAGCTTCCTTGTCCATATAATGGGAGGAAGAATGGTACTAAAAGATGGTGATGTGTATCCGTGAGGCACAGGTCCACAGAGGCAGGAAGCAGTTTCCAGTCTCCAGGGCTGGGCAGGGGGAACTGGAGAACGGTTGCTAATGGGTGCAGGGTTTCTGTTTGGGCTGATGAGAAAGTTCTAGAAGTAGATAGTGGTGATAACGACACAGCCGAGTACATGAATGTTGCATCATTCAGAATGCACGCACTTTAAGGTGGTCTCCGTGGTCTATTTTTCGTCATGCGTGTTTCGTCACGGTGAAAATGGAAAGAGTCAGTCTGTCAAGCAAAGTGAGGGCTAGAGAAATGCCGACCAGAGACTTGTTCCAAAAGACCCTCCTCAGGTTTCCATTTCCTTCCTTCCCCAGACTATCACACTGAACCGGAGGCGGTACGCCTTCCCACCCCATTCCTGCCACTTTGTCATCGCAGGGTAAGTGACTTTCCTGCTAACGTGCCTGCTCTGAGACACGGTGTTCATCCGATTGGATATATCCAGGTGCGATCATCCCTCCTCTGCTGCTCTTCTCCTCCTCACCAGCTGGGCTCAGGGTAGCTGTCCCCCTAGATGGCATCCTTCATAAAGCAGAACAAAAGAATGCCTTGGAACAGGCTCAGGGGCACACATCTGGGATCCTCGGCATTCAGGAAACAGGCTCAGAGGCACACATCTGGGATCCTCGGCATTCAGGAGACTGAGGCAGGAGGATCACTAGTCCCAACGCTATGTAGAGAGCTCATATCTTGATGATGATGATGATGATGGTGGTGGTGGTGGTGGTGGTGGTGGTGGTGATGATGCCAGAGGCTCTTTCTAGTATCTTCTCACTGTTTCCAAAAACATCTTCATCTCAAAAGATAAGCTTCTAACTGTTAGGGAAAATTTTTCTGTGCGCTGGGAGCAGAGGCATTGCTATTATTTTTGTTGTTATTATTGTTATCATTACCTATAAATTATCTTTTCAGGATTGTCTGTGGAGTGATAACCTTAGGATTTACACATACACACACACAAACACACAGAGAGAGAGAAAGAGAGAGAGAGAGAGAGAAAGAGAGAGAGAGAGAGAGAGAGAGAGAGAGAGAATCCCTCTAGAGTAAGAGTTGGGTAGCACCACTGTTTCTCCAGACTCAGGGCTTCTCTCCTGTAACAGAATCCACAACATGTATAAATGATACCTGGCCCTGTATAGACATAGAGGCTTGTGGGAGGTCACAAATAATGAGCTACACATCAAGACATCAAGACTCAATATTTGTAACCATTACTACTTACTTGTCTTTTCTCCTTACCTGGTTTTATGCTCCATGAGGCTAAACAATATTCCTTATTTATTTTTGTATCAAAAATCAAAAAAAAACAGAAACTAGCCTAATTCTATTGGTTACCCCTCACAGCCTGATGGTAAGATCCTATTGCTGAAAACACCATGTATTTATGCCATCAAACATGAAGAGATCAATCTGGTGCTCAATTAGAAGCTTTATCCTTATTGACTAACATTCATTATTTTAGAAAGTACTACGCATGATAGTGGGGGAAGAAAGAAATCATCAGTCTATACCCTGCTATGAACCCTGAGAGCTACCATAGCAACCTGCCTGAAAAATAGGCCCACTGATGCAATAGTGGCATAAACATTATGGAAGTAACCAACTGCTTTTTCATTTGATTTAAGGCCCATGAGATGGAACTTACATCTGACACCATTAATGGAATCAAGAACCTGAGACGAGGTAGATCATGGGCTGGAGTGGAAAACCTACTATTATTTTCTGCTCAATGAAGATAGCAGTATATTACTATACTCAAAGAGCAGTGTATCTCTCTCAACCCTCAGCTCTTCTTGCAATAGACGGTAATTGGCACAGAAATCCACAGCAAACAATGTGCAGAGAATGAGAGATACTGAAGCACTCATTCCTACGTGGGATGTCTTTATCACAGCATCCTCTCAGGGCTCCAAGGTATATGTGCCAGAGGAGGCAGAAAGAACGTAAGAGTGAGAAGCGATGGAGGGGCCCAAAGAAACAGCGTTTCCCAAACATAGCAGGGCTGATGCCCATTGGAACTCACAGAGACTGTGACCGCATGTCTGAGATCTGAAACCATTCAAGCCAAGCAGAGTCCCAGCACTAAGAGGGGGAAGTAGGCACGATGTCTCATCCCTAACCAAGAAGCTATTTGTAATTGATAGCTGTTGGGAGAGAGAAAATCTGTTTTCTTCTGTGGAGTGATACTAGTTATATCAACCACACTCCAGGGCAGACCTCACAATGATGTGTCAGAGGCCAACACAAAAGGGATTCCATGTTTTGGTTTCTTGGCAGGGTGTGTGCATGTGCGTGTATGTGCACACACACATGTGTGTGTTCTTTTTTGTTGTTGTTCTTTTGTTTTGTTTTGTTTCTTAAGAGAGAAAAGGAATGAAATTGAGCCTTTGTGGAGGGGAAGAATCGGGAAAGTGTTGGGAGAAAGACTATGATCAAAATACATTGCACAAAAAAATTTTAAAATAAAGAAAATAATAAAAATGGGTAATAAAAATATTTGCTAGGTGAATGAATCAACCATGTATAAATGGGAAAAAAACCTTAATGTTTTTTATTGTTGTTGGACCAGGGACTTAACCTTGGGCTTTGCACATGTTAGGCCAGCAGTAATCCCAGTCCTTTTTAACTTTTTATATTGAGATGGCTCTCACTAAGTTACCCAGGCTGGCACTGAACTGTGATTTTCCTGCCTCAGCCTATTGAGTACCTGGGATTACATCCTGGCACTCTTGTCCAACCTTCCCCCTCCCATTCTTACAGCTTTGGTAGCTCCTGAAAATATTTTAATCACTTAATTTTACTGGTTCAGAGTAGTGGATAACAAGAATCGAATACTCTACTGTAAAACGTAGTGTTTAAAGGGTGTGCAGGAGATCTTGCATCCATGGCATTGGGGGAAGATCCTGCATCTTTGTCTGGGTTTGGGCAGCTCTGTCTCCTGTCCTCCCAGCTTTGTCTCACACCAGTTTTTCTCCCTTCTCAAGACCTAGCGGTGATTTGTCATTGAAACATATCCAACAGGATATTTGTTCTGGGTATCAAACCATACATTTCTAGCCACTACTAAACTAGCCAAGCTAGGCATTCATTCCGGTTGGGCTAGCAGAGAATTGGCATCAGACATTTAACAGGTTCTTGGTTAATATGTCCTTAATGAATGAATGAACAATCAAATTAGTTGCTCCCTTCTTTTAATCAGCAGTCCTGAGCAATTTAGTTAGGAAAAAAATAATAAAAAGCCTGAACTAATAGCCTAAACAGTCCTTTTGGCTCAGCATCCCCATGGTAATGCAAAACCTTCAGACTGTATTTGAAGTGACAGCTAGCCCTTGCCTGAGATAAGAGCCCCTGTCGGCTTGCACAGACCCTGTGTAGGATGATCACAAAAGGGTCCCTGCTCCACAGCACTGCCAGCTACAGACTGCCTCGGCTCTTCTCCCAAATTGCAGAAGGTTGGTCAGATGGCATCTTGATGTGGGAAGCCAACATGGGACAATTGTATAGTGCAAAAGCTTTAGGGTGTTCTCACACCAAGAAAAAAGGGGGGGGGAGCACGCAACAAGCAACTGAAGTGGCAAATCCTTAGGAAAGGATCCTCATCTTCCAGTCACAGGACCAGTGCACTCACTATCGCATTCATTTCTTCTCGCCCTATTTCTTCTGAAAGAGGCAAGCCTTTTTTTTTCCTTAATGAATAGTATTTATCTGATACTATCTGCTGTTAGTTGCCTAGTTTTCAAGAATTATTTTGTTTGTTTAGACACACTTCACTTCAAGAGCTTCTTGGCAGTCTATAAGAATTCCTACACTGTGGATGGGAGGCTGTGGAGGGGCTGGACAAACAGTTCAGTGGTAACAATGCTTGCTGTGCAAGCTTGGAATCTGAGTTTAGACCCCCAACACTCACATAAAAAATACAAACCTGATCGTGACCCTGAGCACATGCAACCCCAGTGCTGTGGGGGTCAGGGACAGTGGAGTCACTGGGACTTGCTGACTGTCTCAGAGGACTCATGTGGAGATGGAATATAATGGAGCAAGTCACCTGTTGTCCTTGTCTGTGCCATGCACACTTACACATACACACACACACACACACACACATGGCTCTAAAAAATAGAGACAGTATTCAAAGAAGTGTGCCCATATTTGACCCAAGATCTCAGAGACACAGTGGTTACCTTCTGGGGCCCAGCTCTCAGTATTCCCAGTCAGCAACCTGGTTTGGCCAGTTCTCTGAGAGCTGACCAGACTTTAAGAAAATTGACTCACACCGCCAAACTCCCCAGAGGCTTTTATGGCAACAGGGATTAACTCTCCTTGACGAATTTATTCTGAGAAACAGACTAAAGCTACAACAAGGATAAGAACAAAGACAAAGGGAAGGAGGAGGAGGGAGA